>NC_142702.1:20772242-21078597 GCF_029339155.1 Prunus mume
CAAGCTTTTGTGTTGTAGAATTGATAAAGTGTTCCAAAGATGAAGCCATCTTAGCCACTGAATCAGCAAGAATATTAGTTGTACCTCTTTTTTTTGGTGGGGGAATATCAAAAGGATTTTGATTTCTTCTCTTTGGACAACTAGAGCTGGGTGAAACATGATCAACTTGGCAACTCTCAAAACCTTGGGTATCACTTTCCAAATCAACAATATTATTGGGATCACTCTCAAGAAGTCATAACCTCAGCAGCTTCTGCACATGTTTCAGCACCCTCTCCAGTAGCTCTATCTTTGCCACATAAATCCACTATATCATCCCAGTTTGCAATCACTTTAAATCGAAAAGTTCTAGCATCTTCATGAGACTATCAAGCAAAAAATCAAAGTTAACCATATGTTATTTACCACAATTTTAGTCATTCAAAAAGATACAATTACATTATAAATTACCTTCACGTACTCATCCCAAACATTGTCTTCATCTACACTGATCATCTTCTTTGTTGCATCCCAATTAAATCCACTCTGACTTAATATATCACTGACTATACCATAAAACCTTTTCCAGGTTTTAACACGATTTCTTATGTTATCAGCACTTACTTCAATATCAAATTGTGCAGACAATATGGCAGCAGCTGTGTTATAAGCAATTGCTTTCCAACCACCATCTCCTTTGTGACCGATATGACGTTCTTCTCTAAGTATATCCGCTAATGAACGCTCCATTTGTATATTCCATCGAAAATTGGCTTTGTCATCTCCTTCCGTGTCATTAATTTGCTTGTCTTTTCTTCTCCTCTGCTTTATTTTGTTTACTTTTTCTGCCATCTTATATATTTAAAATGATTATAACAACAATATTAATAATAAATATGATCAACATATATTTGCATCTAAAAACATATATAACAAAATAGACACATAAAGCTGAATAATAAGAAAAAAACGATCAATAAAGAAGAGTACACATGTATTAAAACTTATAAGAAAAAACATTATTCAAATGTTTACAACTCCATACATAAATTTAACTTGAGACAGTTCCAACTCAATTAATATATAATGAATGAAAATCATGAATTAGTGGCGCCTCGTGCTTGATAATCAAGAAACATCTGCATTGCTAATGTGTCACGGAAAGTAGTCCATTGATCAGTGACTTGAACACTTGTAATCCTATTTGCGTTACCCTTTACTGTAGAATGATTTGATATCTCATGATCCACAGAAGCTAAAAACTCCAGATCTTGATCTTGTAACACATGGTCATTGTGTTGCTCGATTCGAATGAAGTTATGCAACACAAAGCATGCATTTATAATCCTAGTTTGTGTTTTTATGTTGAAAAATGAAGGTGTACGTAGTATACTCCATCGCTTTTTCAACAACCCAAATGACCTTTCAATTACATTCCTTGCAATTGAATGACGCAAGTTAAATAACTCTTTGTAATTTTCGGGACGATTGTTTCCAATCCATTCATTTAAGTGATATCTAGTTCCTCGATAAGGTGCTACAAAACCAGGTCCATTAGCATATCCGGCATCCACAAGATAGTACTTATCTACAATATAAATAGTTTAAAACAAAAGTTAGTTATTTATACCTAAGTTTTTGATTATTTAACAACTAGTATAAAAAATTACCACTTGGAACTTGAAACAAATTATCCCTGGCCAAAGCATCTCGCAGAACACGAGAATCAGAAGCAGAACCCTCCCATCCAAATAGTACATAGATGAATTTTAGATCTGGATCACAAACTCCTAAAACATTGGTGGAAATATCGCCCTTTCTATTTTGATATCTTGGTCTATCCTCAGCAGACACCGTTACTGGAATATGAGTTCCATCAAGTGCCCCAATACAATTCTAATGACATAGAAGAAGAAAAAACAAAAATAATTTTAAAATAAGTGGTAACATTATAACAAGAACATAGTTTTCCTAAAGTTATAAGATTACCTCAAACCACTTCCACTTCTCTCTTTCTGAACCACCAATATCACATGGCTGAAGTTTCAAATATTCTTGACTAATTCTCATCATTGCACGCAACACACTATTAAATTGCCTACTAATGGTTTCCTTAGAACGATAATAGTCAAAACCAATGACCCTAAACTTCAAGTTATGAGCAAGTATATTTAAAAAGGTAGCAACGGATTCTTCAACTGAAACATTTCTTGTCCGAACCAATCCACCCTTTTCATGCAAAATAGTACACAAACTTTGAAATGCTTTCTTGCTAACTCGTAGTTGTTCAATACAATCAACTTCCTTCCCATTATACAAACGATTTAAGCGACATCGCCTTTCTTCATCCCAATCACATGAAGGCTCTTTAACCAAATAATTTTCATTATACCATGCTCCAACAATGGCAATGATACATGTAATGGTACTAAGAATAATTGCCATTTTCTTCTTCGTCTCTAGCACGCTTGCGACTTAAATGGGCCAAAAAGTTATCTACATCATCACTAGCCATGCCTGTTTATATGTGTATAATTTTATTATGTAAGCAATCTACTTCACCTAAAAAAAATATGACTCGGCATCAACACACGTAAAAAAAGAGGCTAGCAAGATACCAAAAAGGAACCAAACCTGTCAGCATCCTCATATCCCCGTGCATAAAGAGTTAAGACTAAATTAGATTGAAGACTAATTAAATAAATACAAATGAATGACCAAATTAAGCCTAGGGATTACATGATCCACACAATTCTATGATATCAAACCTGACAAGCAAATTAAACCAAATGCATTGCAGTCTCATTACTTAACTAGGAAGAAATTTATATCAGATCAAATACAGAAAATTTAGTCATTGTGGGTATTGGACACTGATTAGAACACAAACTCAACCATAGAGATCTAATAACAGTACAGGTTATAGCTCAAAATGGCAAACTATGCCAAAAGCCCAGAAATAATACACCAGAGAAGAACCCAAACAAATTGAGAAGTAACACACCAGAGAAGAACCCAAACAAATTGAGAAGAACCCAAACAAATTGAGAAATAATACACCAGTGTTAGTACTTGGATAACACTTGAGAAGTAAATTGATTATAATCTTTCCCAACTCCAGCCGTTACCTAGTGTTTTGTTAAGGCTAGAAGAATGGCCACGTAATCTTTCTATTCCATTCATGGTTTTTGTTCTACTGAGACCAAAATATAATTAGGCAAGCATGACAGTTGTGACTTTATGCAATGAGAATCAAAATACCACTTTATATACAGGTAAGGTGGCTCACCATAACCAGTATTAAGCACATTCAAACTTCCAGGAGATGTCAAACATTGACTGCAATCATTATCAGTTACAACTAACACATATCCAATAGCCCAGAAATAATAAAGGACACCAGGGAAGAACCCAAACAACTAAAACAAATGAAAATAAAGAACCAAAACCAAAGGAACAAAACAAAGTCCAAAGTCTGCATTTAATAAGTACTCTGATACCAATATGCAATGTGATTGAAAACAACGTTTATACTAATTTTAACACTTTCCCACCTTCTTTGTGATATTGAAACAGAAAACCAACTCTCACAAAACATATAAATCGAGCATATTTTTCACCACTTACAAACTGAAATAAAACAATCACAGATGCACTTGTAAACCCACAAAAACAAAAAAAAAAAAAACAAACAAAGAGTTAACATATAAAGCACAACCAAGCCCATAGCAGGGGCAAGTACAAGGAGAACAACAGAGAATTATTATCTTGTAAACAAGATTCAATTAACTGAAAAAGGAAAACTAGAGAACTCAAAATTAGCAAGTACAGCCATGGGAAGAGCAGAGAAAGATGAGTTTGGGAAGAACAGAGAAATATGAGTCTGGATAGTTGAGACTCTTACCTTGATTGAAAGAGCAAATCTTCTTGTCAGATTGAAAGACAGAGAGGAGAAATAAAACAAAAGCAGAACCTTGGTTCCATGGATGAAAAGAATCAATATAGCAGACAAAAAAGAGGCCAACGACAAGGAAAGAAATTGAAAACTGAAACTCACCAGAAAACTTACAGAACACCATCAAGAGAATACCCATGGCAAGCTTGTCCTCTTTGAAGAAGATAGGTTATTCCTGAAATTTTGGTAGGCAGAAGATGAATATTTTGGCGGGCAGAAGATAGGTTATAGAGGAGATTTGGCGGGCAGAAGATGAAAATTCCCTCTCTATTGGGAATTGTACAATTCCACCTATTACCATGGAATTTCAACTCGGGATTTTAGATGTGCAATTCCCACGATAGTTTCAACGTGTAATTTGGCAAATCCTGAGTTGGTTTTGCCAAATGCCGAACTTTCCCTTTTCCACGCTCCAAATCCCGACTTTTATTAAAATCCCAAGTTATTTTACCGCATCCAAACACACTGTTAAGGATGCTTCATCATCATAACTAGCAACTAACTCCCAGATAAAGTCCCATCTCCATAATCACTTGTATAGTTATAAGTGATGGTTAAACTTGAATTTCCATTTTGAGCCTGAGCGATTAAGTTGTTGAGGCATTTATGTTGAGATTGGTAAAATTCCCATGTGGGACCCATGTAGTAAATGGGGCAGCAAGTTCTTGTTTTGGTTTGGCTTTTGGAGGAAGACATGTTGCATTAAATGAGTGATTGAAATTGAAGACACTTAGGTCTTCACTTCAAGCTGCCGACATTGGTGTAGAGTATAGAAAAAGTCTTGCTAGGTATGATTTCTTAGTTAAGAACTGCCAGGGAGCTCATGTTGCGCCACACATTGGGGATTAAACCTGCACTGCGAACCGCGGTTGATAGAGAGATCAACACTAGCTAGAAATTGGAGTAATTATGTAAGAAAGAGATGAACCGGATCAGTTTAATTAAGACTAATCGTCTTACCTTGCAAAGACTTGTACCCAAGCTGGAGTTCAGTAACATGACCAGTGCCGAGAGCAATATCCTCCCCCCTGTTTTTCCTCTGTCTTTGCCTTCTTCATTTCCATTGCTATTTGCTTGTGCTTTTACGAGACAGAGATTCTTTATAGTCCATCCCCTAAGAAAATGTCCTGCCTCTTCCTATGTATTGATTGACAATTTCTCAGTAGTGCAGGCATTGTGCAATTTTGAAATTAAGTGGTTACAATTCATACATATGGCAGACGAAAGTGTGTAAAAATATCAAATTGAAGTAAAACAAACTTTTGCAGTAGATATTATTAATTATCTGAACACAATACAAAAACGCCAAATGAAACAAGAACGTTATGGCATTAAACATAAGTACTATGCCAATAGGTAGCTCGAAACTTCATATAACATAGTTGTCCATGGCGTCTGCACTCTTCAACTGAAGCTTGTCGAGTTGTTGTCTCCTGAGGTGCACAAGCTCCTAAAAATAGACAATTACCAGTTAAATAAGAGAGAGAGAGAGAGAGAGAGAGTACTACTTACCTTTTATCTATTAAGCACACTTTGCCCTGAGGATTGATGCCTTCACGTAAAGCCAATTATTGCATTCATTCAAGAAGTTGAAGTATGTGTGTCTGCATGACCTGTTGAGTAGAATGGTGCCAAAAACTCCCCAAAATCCAACAGCAAACCCAAGGCCTATACTGATGTAAAATCCTCGCGTTACGATCGCGTCCTTGTCTTCTTGATCACTAACCACGTGCTCATTTGAACCTGTTTTCTCCGGAGAACTACAATTCTTTTCGAGTGGAAGTCCACAAAGTAAAGGGTTTCCAGCATAAGCAGAAGGATCAAAGCTTTGGAGTTGAGTCCCTACGGGAATTTTACCAGATAAGTTGTTGTATGATAAATCCAAGACACCAAGACCGTGTATATGAGTAAAGCTTGTTGGAATTCTACCATACAAATGGTTTCTTGATAAATCAAGGAAGTCTAATGACTGCAACTTTCCAATCTCTGGAGTTAATTGACCTGTTAACCGGTTACTCGATAGGTTTAAAGAAACCAACCCAACAAGGTAACCAATTTCACTAGGAATCTCTCCGGTTAATTTATTACTGGAGAGATGAATACTCCTCACGAGCCCCAGAGTACTTTTGTATTTTGACATTGTTCTTTTCCATATTAAGGATGCTTCATCATCAAAACTATTTTCAAATAATTGCCCAGGACCACGCTCACCTTCGTAAATATAAGAGATGTTTGGATTTGAATTTCCCTTTTGAGCCAAAGCAGTCAAGTTCTTGAGGCATTTCGGTATTGTTCCAGAGATGTTGTTCATGGAGAAATCCAAAATTTGAATGTGCCTTAAATAGCATAATTGGGATGGCATACTTCCATGCAAACGATTAGACCGAAGAATAAGTATAACCAATTTTTCAAGTCTGACCCCTAACCAATCAGGTAACGACCCTGATAATTTATTTTCTCCAGCATCAAAAACTCTTAGATCTCTACAATGCTCCAAGGATGAAGGCAACCCTCCTACAAATGTGTTGTTATTTAGTCTCAGTGTTCTGATAGAAACTAAATAGCCCATTGTGGCAGGAATTTTTCCCGAAAAGCCATTGTTATTTAAATCAAGAAAGAGAAGTTTTTCCAAATGCCTCCAGCAATCCGGAAGCTCCCCGGATAAATGGTTGCTTGAGAGATCTAGAAAGGTTAAATTACTAGCCTTGATTGCACATAAGAAAGAAGTCAACCCAGAAAATTGATTATTGGAGAGATCTAGAAACGACGCTTTGGACAAGAATGAAGGGATGGGACCTTCCAATTGGTTCCAACTCAAATTTACTTTAGGGTAAGTTGCAAACTCGAATCCTGAATTTTCAAGTTTTCCTCTAATTTGGTTTATGCGAGAGATCTATGAAGACCGATTCACGAGACAAATCCCAAAACCAACTTGGGAGGATGTCAGAAATTCCTGCATTAGAAAGATCAAGGGAGATTTGGATGTTCTGAGTTTGAAGCCATCTTGGGAAAAATGGACCCATCTTACAAGACCCCAGTGTTATGATACCCAATTGAAAAGGAGGAACCCAATCAGAATGGAAGTTCAAAACTAGCGAGTTAGAGGATAAATCCAAAGTCTTTAACATGGAAAGTTGGGAAAAATGAGTCTCTGAAATCTCTCCTTCCAAAGAATTCATACCGAGGTTCAGATACACCAGTTTGGACATTTGTCCAATACTTTCAGGTAGTCTCCCGCTTAATCGATTTCCATAGAGAGATAATTCTGTCAACGACGTATTCCCAATACTTTCAGGTATGCTTCCGCTTAATTGATTTCTACTTAGGTGTAATGATGTCAACCGTACCATTTTCTCGATACTTTCGGGTATGCTTCCGCTTAATCGATTGTCAGAGAGATCCAAATGCTCTAATGAGTTTTGAGCACATTTAGACAACATTTGAACGAGCTCCGAAAATTGTCCAGTGAGATTATTATTGGAAAGAACCAATACTTGCAAACTACATAACTTGGAAAAGGAATTTGGGAACCCTCCTTTGAGTTGGTTTTCACAGAGGTTAAGGTATCTCAGAGAGCTCATGTTGCCCCAAACATCAGGGATTGAACCTACACTTCCAAAAAGGTTGTTAATTAGGTTTACATATAATTGGCCAAAAAAAAAAAGGTCGACATATATTTTGCACAATATATAGTGGTTTTGATATAGAGATGAACAGTAGCATGAGACTTTGGAGTATTTTATGTAAGAAGAAGACCAACTCAATCATATTTATTTAGGACAAATCATGATACCTTGCAAAGACTGGTTACGAAGCATGAGTTCAATTACATGGCCAGTTAGATTGCACTCAACTCCTTCCCATGTGCAACAATCTTCATTTTGGGCTTCTGAGCTTCCCCACGAAGAGAGTTGATTGTCGGTATCCGCGACGCCTTGTTTGAATGCAAGGAGTGCTTCCCTTTCCCTCTCTATGCATCCAATGGAAGGATTATTCATGTGCAGCAACAAAAGCAGCACCAGAAATGCATGAAGGAACTTGAACTCGAAGCATCTTCCGTCGACCATGTTTAGTAAAATCAAGATCAAGACGAGAGGAGGAAGAAGTAGAAGTACTAGTAATGAAAATGAAGGATGACCTAAACCCTATTTACTTATAAGTTATATATGTGCGTCACACCCACATTATTGTATTCCGCCTCAAATTTCTCCTTGACTGAAGCAGACAAGTAATGGACCCCAGCAATGACGTGCGCTTCTGCTAGTAATTGAATGCATCTTGGAATTATGAATTTGGAACGCATAAAATTGATTGACTTTATAGTTAATTCCTAGCTACTATTCTTGGTTTCTTATTATTGGTTCTAAATGTTGTTGCCTTTGGTTGTGTTTATGATTTTTGTTCGAGTCTTTCATATGCTGCAAGTCTTCAACCCACAAAGAGTGTCCAAATAAGAACATCGGATTTTCTTTATTTCCACTAGTGCATTAATGGATGAGAAGACTTGTGGAAATAAATGGATGAGAGGAAGACTTGTGGAAATAAATGGATGAGAGGAAGACTCGTGGAAGTTTCGTATTGGAAGACTGAATGTGTGAATGGCTCATAACCTGTAAAATTGTTTTTATCAAAAACACTTCTGTATAATGCGGGCTTGAGCTTCGGTCTCGGCCTTACGTTTCATAGGGGTGGGCGTTGTCCGGGTCTCACCTCAAACCGGAATCATTACTATTTAATCGCTCTGGTTTAGGCAAAAAAAATTTCAAAAACTGGCCGGTTCAGTTATGACCAGTTCCTCTCCGGTTTTGAACCGGATTATTAATTTATTATTAATTTAATTTTTTTCCCCAAAAAAAATATTTAAAATTTTTTATATTATAAATAACTTATTTTTTTGGCTTAAAAATTAACAAATAATCCAATTCATATATTTAGAAATTTTTTGAAGTTGAACTTGGAAAAATAGTGATTATAAAATTTAAAATATGGCATTAGATTTTAAAATTTTGTAAAAAAAAAAAAGACCACCGGTCCGGGCATGATGTGGTGTAAAACTAGGAATCTGGAACCAATTGGAACCTGTTCGGTCCGATTTGTTGACTTTTTGGTCAATCAATTTTTTCACCGGTTCGGTTCGGTGTTCCGCTTTCGATCCTCGATGCCCACACCTAACGCTTCACAGGGCCCCGAGGTTAAGCTTTGTTTTATGTGGTTCCGACAAGCTGGTCACCTTAACCACTCATACCCATTTATGGAGATTCGTGATTGCCCACTACAGAATTATGGGCCTAATCAATCTTAATCTTAACCTCAGCTGCCACATAAAATGGTATAAGGATGTGGTATACAAATGTGGTAAGAGTAGCATTATTCAAATTTATTTGTCCCTTTATGTTTCATTTGTTTTAAAAAATCAAAATTAAAAACAAAACAAAAGGAAAAACAAAGAAAACCTAAAGGGATATATATATATATATAAATCATTCGTGCCCCATGCATATCATGTTCATTGACATTATAGTCTTTTCTTATTGAATTTCACCCAGTAAGTTGGAATAACTCTAACTTTCCCTTTAAATAAACCCGGAATTTTGGGCTGCATATCTCAAAGTTTGTCGCAAAATCATGCCCCAAGGCTTGTGCTAACATTTTTCCAATTTATTAAGTGATACTGTACAACAACAAAAAAGTAAATACCTATACACGTGATACATACGTGTTCTTCGACAAAATTACATGGATTATTTGTGACCTTTAGCCAACTCTTTATTTGTGACTTTTAGCCAAAATTACATGTATTTATAGCTACCCCTACTACAATTTTTGTTTTTTTGTCTTTTTAAAGGACCTTTTTTATTGAGAGGGACGATAGCATACTAAACTCATATACACTATATACGGATGCTAGTACTTGAACCGATGACATTTCCTGGAGGTTGCATTTCCTCCAAACCACTAAACTAGTGAGTCCTTTGTAAACCTTGCTAGAAATTAAGTTAGACACTAATTGTAATTTCCATGATGCAATTAAGTGGCTAGATATTGACTTGACTTAAGTAATTAAATAAATTTGAGTTTTTAATTAGTTTGGATCACACTCTATTGATTGACTTGATAGACAAAAACAAGCTTCATGCTAAGGAGTATACAAATCAAATAATCACTTTTTTCCTTTTTCAATAATTTCTAATTTTATATTGGAGAAATTTTTTTAGGATAAGCTAAGTGGAACTACTCGAATTTTGGCCCAATATTTTATAATTTTCTTCCCAAGCAACTATTAATCTTGACTAGACTTGAGAATTGAGATGGTGATTTGCCTTCCAACACACACCAGACTCTTTCTCACTATTGTCTTGCAGTTGTTGACTCGGCTTGACTTGACTTGAGATGGTTGGTAATTGTGCCTTTCGATGTCCACTTAACCTTTCAAATTTGCCTCCCATCCAAGACGGAGCACAAGCTACAATTATCTTCTTGCAAATATGGACCTTGACTTAAATAAAACATATGTCTACAAACCCAAATTAACTCATAATCTTCGGTATATATTTGTACATATATGCAATCTTCAAGACTTCAATTGAAAGTAAACAAATTAAGTTTCGATAAAAAAATATATGCAATCTAAAAATAATTAGGAATTCTTAGATATAGGTCCGATAGTGCCCATTGGATGCAGTCCTCATTCTTCATCTTATCAATTGAGGTCCACCAAGCCAACTGTGCGGGCAGTTAAGAAAACCTTGCAGCCACCGTATTTGAGATATTTACAACATGCCATTGAATGGAAATGGCAAGTCTTTGCAAATACCACCCACTAAACTTTCGTTTCCACCTACAATGAAACTTTTGGCATTCAATTTATGCTGATTTCACTCCGCATGGATTCAAAAAAAAATTAATTAATTTTTCTTTTATTGCAGCATACATATTGTATGGAAACTAGCGGTTGCGGGATATGGTTGTCTTCCGTTGTGCTTATGGGTTTGGTTCTTATCTTTCGCATGGTGGAGCCCACCATAAAGAGGTATGCCTCGCATCTGCTATCATCCTGACGAGTATTGAAATCAGAATAGAAAATCCCATGTACATGTTGAGAAAATTATAGTACACAACCCTATTATAGAGTTGTTGGAGGCAAAATAAGTAAAAAAATTACTTGTATTGGACTCATAAAATATTACAAGAAGACAACTCTCAAAAGAAAGACCAACTCTTACAAGCACTATTTCTTACTTTCTAGAGACAAACTCTAGAACACTCACACTCGTCACAAGGATTGCTTGTTGGAAGTTGAATGAAATTTAAGAACATTTGTTCCACATTGGTAGAAAGAAGAAAGAGTGACGTCTTTATAAGTGTGGAAGTCCCACATTTAGTAAATGGAAGTTGGATCAAATGAAAGCCAATTGAGCTTCAAAAATCATTTTGGGCATCGAATAATATATAAATAATATATAAAAATAAGTGGGGGAAATGGCAATGGCATTAGCAAACTTTTCGTACTGCAATGATAGTATTGTACACGTTCTAGCAGAAATGGCAATGTCATTAGCATTCTACAAAAATAAAGGTTTCAAAACTAAGTTATAAGTTATAAGTTGACTATCTAGTTTCTGAATTATTATTTTATTTTTCTCTTATCACTACTACATTTTAGTCTTTGCGCGACGAAAGGATATTCGCGCCAAAAATGATTTTAGTCGCACATCATTATGCGCGCAGGTTGTCGCGCATCGTCCGTCGCGCAAAGTTCGTGAAGAAAGGATTTGCGCGACGAACAAATGTCATTCGTCGCGCAGTTTGCGCTACGATAACAACTTCGTTTCAAAAAACATTTGGGACGACCTCATTGTCCCGTGCACAAATATTTGGCGCGACGAAATAGTGGTCGTCGCAGTAAAACGACGAAATTTCCGTCGCGCGAACCAATATAACTCGGCGCGTGAAATCTTATTCGTCGCGATGACTATGCAGCTAAATTTCGCCGCGCAAGATTAAAATATATTTGTCGATTTGTTATTTAAATATTTTTATGCGCGTGACGATTACGTTTCGTCGCGTTAAAAGCAATAAATTTGGTAAAAAATAAATTTGGTTTTTTTATAATTAAAATGAAATTACAATAAAAAAAATTAATCATAAAGAAAACATCTATTATATAAAATAAAATAAATGTATACAAATTGCAAAAGTAATTATAAAAATTAAAAAACTAATCAAACAATGTTCCAAAATCTACTTGGTCATCTGCCACATGCGGCTCGGAGGTATGGGTGTCGCAGGGCCGTGGTGTGCTGGGGATGCTCGGGGTGGGACGGGCTCGAGGTCGGACGCGCAAAATTCGGGATTGGAATGCCGGACGCGCAGGGATCTAGAATCACCGACATCCGACCCTCAAGCTCGGCAACCAAGCGATGTCAACAACCACCGATCGTTGTTTGCTGCTGACGATGACCGCGGTCGAGTTCTCTCCGGGCATTCCCATCCCCTATAATACGCTCCGCCTCCGAGAGTCTGATCCAGCGTCTGCGTCAAAATCTGAAATCCGGCATCATATGGAGGATCCATGGGACTCGATCAGTCTCGGAGGAAGTTGGGAGGCGGACTCTTGAAGAACCAACTGGCTCCTCTCCACCATCGCTCGTCATGTTTAACATTACATAAAATATAAATTCAAAAATGCATATAAATTGAAAGTGTAATATAAGAATTAAAAATACATAATACTTACATGAAGGACTCGCAACTCATTCCCAGTCGAAATAAACGTCACCAAAGGACGTCGATCTACTGGGAATTTCAACCCCCCCTTAATTGAACAAGAGAAGAAAAATATTAGTATGAATAAAAGAAATTAATAATAATGACGATAAAAATTAAATATAAATTATATTATTCTTACCACTGCATCCATCCTATATGAGAAGGGCACAGGCGAGAATGGTGAAGAGAGTCTTCTTCTTCCTATTGCCCTTATTCACTTGGGCTTTATTCATCATATACAAAAATAAAACATAATAATTGAACTATAAATAAATTAAATAATAATGAGATATAAAAAATAAAATAAACATTAAACAAATATTATTAAAAGAATACCATAATCGGGCGCACTGAAAATGAAGCAGAGACGCTAACTATCCTCGCCGCCTCAAGCTCCTTGGGCAACCTCCCAAGAGCGACTTCCGGATCATCAAAGCTCTGGAAATGGTGGTGCAAGTCGCTCTTCCACTGCTTGTACCTCTCACCGAAGAGTCTGTTGACGTACGCCAAAGTCTCCCCGTTGATGTCCTCTAAGTCGAAGTTAAATGTCTGCAATAAATTGATTACATACATTAAGTAATAGAAATATATAAAGTTTGAAAGAAAAATAATTAAAAGATAGGAAAAATACCGACAACTGGCCGCGAACTTGCATCTTGATCTCGTCAGGTATGACCTTCCAAGACTTCCATTGCATCGGGCAATGGGTCCGAACGACGTGCCCAATGTCGTGGGCCAAGGAGCTATGCAAATCCGCCGCTCGGCAGCCCGATGGCTGCTCTCATATCCGATCCGATGTGTCATCACCGGGTGACTTCGCTGTCTTCGGTGCCGACACGACCCTGGTGTTCCTCTTGGCGCAAAGGAATATAACAATATTATTACATATACAATCAAATTGAACCATAAAATTCCAATTAAAAATGTTTAAAAAAATGAAAGGGGAAGGGTATTATCAGAAAGCCCAGAGGCACCGTACATAATTTGATGTGGTGTTTGGTGGTAGCGGGCCGGTGTCGCCGCCTTAGCACTAAGAGGCTGCACCACCGAAGAAGATGATGATGCAGCCGATCCCCAGGACCAGCTATGCACGTGGTCTGCTCCATCAGTCTTTGGCGATGGCGGTGCAATGATACCGCTGTGAGCGGGCTCAACTCGGTGTAGCTGCGTCACGCCCTTACGCGTCTAATCAAGTCCTGACATCGCACAATTTCATTAATCCAATGTAGCACATACAATGTCAGTAAAGAATTGAACTAACTAATTAAAATCATAGTTTGACCTAGGGTTTGCGATTTAGATATCCGACTCCGATCCACAATCCGTCGATTCCTAAACGATCCTATAAATACATGGTACCACATACGTGAGTTTCAGCTGATCCAACGGTCCAACATATCAAACCCTAAAATCGCACAATAGGTTCGAACCGCTCGAGACTCAAACGATAACTAATTCCAATCCGAGCACACCTACGCGCCGTGATATAAGCGAAATGTTTGCCTTTGGGACAAAATGCCCTATGGCACAAGATTTACCACGCGCCACCACACGCGCCGTGGCGTGGGTGCCCTAGCGATAACAATCATCGGAGAAATCCTAAAAATTAAGGGCCAAGGTTCCTACCCTAGGTTGAAAACATCAATTGAGGCACTTTTGTTCTCGGACCTACCCCGAAAAACGGATTTTAAGTGGCGAATTTCAATTTCAAAACCGGCCGAAACCTAGGGTTTCAAATTGACTACCCTATGCACACAATGAATCAAACCTACACAACCATCAGCTAGAGCATGAAAAATAGCCCAGAAAGCATACCTCAATTGCGGATTTGGTGCCCCGAGGAGAGAGAACAACGGCGGCGGAGATTCGGCCTAAACGGCAGCAATTCACGCAGGATGGACGGGCACGGCGGAGAAGCTTACGGTTCGACGGTGGCGGATGGTGGTCTGAATTTGGGGCGGATTAGAGGCCTGAGGTCACGGCGGAGAGATTTGGGAGGTTTAGGGTTAGGTTTCAGAGAATGGGGAAGAAGGAGAAGATCGCGATTTTGAATACTTATTGACTTTGCGCGCGCAAAATAAACTTTTCGTCGCAATATTATAAAAATTTGACTTGCGCGACTAAAAAACTTGATTTCGTCGCAAAGTTGTGACAGATTTACCTTGCGCGACGAAAAACTCACGTCGCGTCGCAAGATACGCCCAAATTTTACTAAATTTTGGATTTGATTCTGCGCGGGAAATCAATGCAATAATGAGATTGCGCGACGAATGGACGTGTGTTTCGCCGCATAGAATCGGCTTTGATAAAAAATTTCACTAAGTCTGGAGGCGGAGGAGGGAAATTTTTCATGAGATTGCGACGAGCGGACTGACGTGTGTTCGCGCAAGCTTTGATGAAAAAATTTCACTAAGGCTTTGGAGCGAGGGGAGGGAAATTTTTCATGAGATTGCGACGAACGGACGGTGTGCTAAATCGGCTAACTTTGATGAAAAAAATTCACTAAGTCTTGGAGCGAGAGGATGGAAATTTTTCAATGAGATTGCGCGCGACTAACGGACGTGTGTTAAATAAAGCTTTGATGAAAAATTTCACCTAAGTCTGGAGCGGAGAGGAGAAATTTTTCAATGAGATTGCGCGACGAGCGGACGTGTGTTCGCCGCGTAAAATCGCTTTGATAAAAAATTTCACTAAGTGGCTTTGGAGCGGAGAGGGAGGGAAATTTTTCAATGAGATTGCGCGACGAGCGGACGTGTGTTCGTCGCGCGCAAACTTTTGATAAAAAAATTCACTAAGTCTGGAAGCGGCAGGAGGAAATTTTTCATTGATTTTTGCGACAGATTTAATGGACGGTATTCGTCGCATAGTAACCGGCTTTTGATAAAAAATTTCACCAAGTCTGGGTGAGAGGGGGCGAATTATTAATGATTTTGCGCAACGAATGGACTTGGTTTATGCGCATATGGTTTGCGCGACGCCGTAAGTGTCTATTCGTCGCACAAAACCGTACCCTAGTACCCTAAACCCTAAAACCTGTACTCTAAGCCCTAAGCTCGAACTCCGAACTAGTTTCAATGATCAACCGGCAATCTTCTTTTTCATAGTTCAAGATCGTATCGTCAAAAATCATAATGAATGAACATTCAGAGATTGAGTAACGGGACAAAGCGTTTCGACGGTTATAAACAAATTGTCCCGATTCAGCGGTGATTTTAGCTCAGATCTTGAAAATTTTTATACAAGTGCGGTTCTTGACCCTATATGAATACAGAGATGTAATTCGATCTTCAATTTCAGATATTTACAGTTAAGACATCACATAATCGTATGTTTGGTGAAGGAATGTATAAAGAAATTATTGAGTTTTTATGAATATTGTGTTTTTATGCAATATCGCATTCTAGGAAACTAGTTTGATAATCTAGCCACAAATATGTTTGTTTATATTTACGAGATCTTATCGTCAAAATGAGAAAAAAAAAACATGTCAGAGCTCAAGTAACAAGGACAAAGCGTTTATTTATAAGCGAAAAGTCATGATTTACACGGTTATTTTGACTCTGATTTTGATGATTTTTACAGCTATCTTTATGTTTAACCCTATGTGAATACGTTGAACTACTTGATCACAATTTCAACTATATACGTGTGTATAATTCAGAGAATATATATATATGTATATGTTTGCGCGACGGGGCTATTTTTCGTCGCGCTAAAGATACTTGCGCGACGATATTATTTGTCGCGCGCAATTTATAGAGTATCTTGCGCACGAGTATCCGTCAGCGCAAAAATTGCGCGACAATTATGCCTTTCGTCGCGCAAGATTATTTGCATTCACATATTATTAATCAAGTATTATACATTACATATAATTACTTGTATGAAAGTATGATTTATTATATTTTCTTTCGATTTCGAATGGAAGGATTGTTGATAATCTTATGTTCTTTGTATTCATTTTTTGGTTATATGGTTTTCATTTTTTAAAGTTTTTGTGAAAATAAATTTAAACTTTATGATACAAATTAGTTGGCTATATTTATTTACCAATGGTTTATAACTACAATTATTTTAATAATGTTTCACTTAGTATCATATATAATGTTTGGATATAACAAGTACATATATGAAAACATTTGCATTACACAAAATATGTCCACTAACATAATAAAATTACAATAAAATTAATCATTCATCATCTGAACTATAATAACTTTGCGTTATCGTTGCTATCATCACTTTGGTCCCCAATCCTCTTCCTCCTCCTCCTCCTCCACCTCCCTATAACTACATCATACGTCGTTGCTCGGGACCATTGCAACATCATATCGCGGAAGATCACCGAGGTCAATTGTAATTGGTGAATCGATATTCGATTGAAGACACTCCTTGTATTTGAAATGGCTCTTGTATAACATTAGTATCTCGAAGTGTTTCGCATCATTTTCCATTGAAGATTCTAAGCGTTGGTCAGCTACATTGTTGGCGTTGTTGTCAGATTAGGTCTAGTTACTATAGCATACACGTTCCTCGTGATCCATCTTTTGAACAACGTTCCAACCGCTTCCCGGCTTTAGGGTCATCTAGATACACAATTTGTGTTGCCATGTTTGCCAAAATATAAAGGGTCGCCATCATACAAGTTCTGTTCATGTTCACAGATAGTAAGCCATGATCGATTTTAACACTTCCGCCTATTTGGGTTGGTGTCAAACCATCGACACTTAAACATGATCACTTGGTATCGATCTTTGTAAAGCAATTGCACGACGATAGTTGTGAGTTTGCCATAGAAATCAATATCCGTACTTTCGCCTCCACAGGACATGGACACCGCTGTTTTGCGTACACAACTTGTCATCTCGTGCTTGACCAAAAATTTGACACCGTTGACATTACAACCCGAGAACAATTCACGCTGAATGGACCAAAGCGCCAAGTTATATAACTCATCAGCTGTAAGTTGGGGAATTCGATGATTTCAACTTATTCACCTAATATTATACAAAACCATTCATATGTTGAGTCGACAAAATCTATTAACAAAATTTATATTTCTCAAATAACAAAATGATAACTTACAGTAATCCAAAAACCATTGTGGAAACAATTCACGGTGTTTCTGGGCAACCAAATGTGATGGATGTTCTCGCTTCATCATCTCTTCATGCTCATATAAGTATCCCATGATCTCATCACAATTGTTCAAGTACGAACCAATGCGCTACCTCCATGTCATTTCTAGAAAACGACTCTCCGCTGGTCCAGGATCTCCGAGAAGGGTCGTGGCGCTTTGGGCAAAAGCAGAAAGTTTTTCATTTCTCATACCTCCATCATGATTGCGGCGAGACGATTGAAAACCGTCTCACATCTTTTAAATACATTCCGCAGAAAAAAGCGTTTACTCATATTGAACCCAAGCCTCTACGATTGATCCTTCGGCTTCAAGCCACATGCATTACGTACACTTTTTTTCAGCTCTCGAGAAGCTGCCAAAATAAAACGATATGATTGAAATTAGCAAGCATGTGATAATGATGCATACACAAATGATAATGATTATATACCTTTCTATTGGATACATCCAGCGATAGTTGACAGACCAGCAAGTAATGCCTCTTCCGCAAGTGAACCATCACGTGCATCATACTTGTGAAGAAAGTGGAGGAAATATCATCTCAAACTTGCATAGGACTTGGACAATGTCATGGTGCAACTGAAACATGTCCGTTTTTCGCAAAGTTTTCGCCGCCAGTTGGGAAAAAATCTGGACAACAAAATGATTGGCTTCACTACATCTTCCAGCAATAGGTGTCGAATACCAACAGAAGTAGGCGTTGCATAAACACATGGCAGTCATGGCTTTTAAGTCCGTAAATTTACCCATCAACATTCACACAACGTGCGATATTAGAAGCATACCCATCGGAAACTTTACTGCGATACAAACTTTAGAAACTCTTTCTTGTCATTCGGTTTCATAGAAAAGAATGCAAGATCCCTTCTAGCTTTATCATTATCCCTATTCATCCATAAACCCCTTCGTATGCCCATTCTTTCCAAATCAAGACGAGCTTTGATCGTGTCCTTTGTCTTCCCCTCGATATCTAGAATCGTGCCCACCAATGTGTCGAATACATTTTTCTCAACATGCATCACATCTAGATTGTGCCTCAATTTTAGTTTCGACCAATATGGGAGCTCAAAAAACATAGGTTTGTGCGTCCAGTTCATATGTGTAGAAGGTCTGATACGACTAACTGTTTTCCCAAGAGCAAAATCCAACCGGTTAAGTGGTCCAATATCTCATCAGGACCATTCTGGGTCTAAGGCGACGCCAGATTCCCGTCGAACTCTTTATCTTTTTCCCTCCACTCATGGTCCCATGGCAACCATCTCCGATGACCAAGGTAACAAACTTTTCCAGCATGCCAACCAGAAGTTACATCTTCCTTGCATACAGGACATGCCATATAACCTTTTGTGCTCCACCCAGAAACCATTGCATATGCTTTGGGAAATCATTCACAGTCCACATAAGCGCTGCCCGCAAAGTGAACATCTTCCCAGTTGATTTATCGTACGTGCGAACACCGTTTGTCCATAAATCCTTCAGCTCATCAACCAGCGGCCTTAAGTAAACATCGATTGACCTCCCAGGATCCTCAGTTATCAAAACAGTCATCATCATGTATTCTTTTTTCATGCATTTCCAAGGCGGCAAATTATATGGGAATACGAAAATCGGCCAAGTGTTGTGGTGTTGGTTTAGAACCCCATACGGATTGAATCCGTCAGTGGCAAGTCCCAATCTAACATTTCGGGGATCAAAGCAGCAAACTGCGGAAGCGTTCGATCGAACTCTTTCCATGCCTCCCATCTGCGGGATGCCGCATCACATCATCGTCTACCCGTTTTCCCTGATGCCATCTCATGTACTGTGGCAGTATGCGTCGACATATACAATCGCTGCAACCTAGGTTTCAGGGCAAATAATGTCACCTTATGCCTCCGGTAAGGGTCCTATCCCATTCGGGAATGCATACTCACCTTGCCACGTAACCTACGACTACATGAGATTAGATTTGACGTGGATGAATTTCGACATTCGCCATTCTTGAGGTGGCCATAGGTATAAATACCTATGTACCACCCAAGAACGTATCGAGATGACAACGAAATATCCACAATCGAAACCTAATCCTCAGAGCCATAGATTACGTGACAACAGATGCATTACCAAACCTATCCAAATAATGGGACAATTCAAGAATTAATTGGACTGCAGTCATGCAATATGCATCCATGCACGAAATCCAACTAATCTCGAACGCGGAAACTAAGTGTTACTAAACATAAAAATAAAAGCACGAAGTTAATTTCAATTAACATCGTACATCACAACAGATTGTACTACGTTACGCACAACATAATATAAATATAACTTCACAAGAACATTTTAAACATATATAAAACAAATAAAATACATTCTCAATCGTTTCTCCACCAATCGCTAATTCGAATATCCCTAACGAAAACAAATTAAAAACCTTAGTACGAACTTAAATTAATACTTTTAAACTAATGACGAAAAATACTTACCCAATCAATGTATTGAAATCCCAGCAGCAGAGAGGTTGAGAGAGAGGCGGAGGCGAGAATGCTTTGTTTTTGCATTACGCTCTGCAATGGCGAATTCTAATATGAAGAAGAAGGACTTTGCGCGACGAACATACTTATTCGTCGCGCAAAATCCGTCAAATTATTCGTCGCGCAAACACATTTTTTCGTCAGCGCAAACACCTGCCGACATCTAACTTTTTGCGCGACTGGTACTTTCCGTCGCGCAAACTCGCGCAATATTGTCGCGCAAAAAACAAAATTCCGTCGCGCAAAACAAGATATTCGCTGCGTAACGTTGAACTTTACTGCGACGAAAAATAATTACGATCGCAAAAAAAAATATCCCACCTAGGTCATTTTGGCGCCAAAAAATAAAATATCTCTTGTTCTCTTACGCGACGAAACGTCTTTCCATCGCGCTAAATCGGGATCCTATTTGCGCGACGGAGGATGTGTTTCGCGCATTGTTCCTTCAGCGACAATATTTCGTCGCGCAAATGTTTCGCGCTAAAAAATTCCCCGCTTTTTAACTCGCTTTGCGACGAAAATTTGTTTTATCGCGCATATACATTTTGTAATACGAAAAGGTTTGGTGGCGCAAATTTTCAGTGTATTAGCGGCGAATATATATTTTCGTCGCGCAAGTATTGTTTTGTGACGAGTTGTTCTTCGTCGTGCAATATTTCGTCGCGCAAATAGTGAAACGTAGTAGTGTATGGTCATGGATGAAGTTCAATAGTTTCCATAAAAAACGAAGAACCAAACACACGACCTCAAGTGCAATTATAAATACTTTTAAATACTTAAACTACAAATACTAGTAGTTGCCTCTGAACAATCATCAAGAAAAATGAAATTGGATTAACATTACTTTTTTTTTTTTTGAAGGAAAGATTAAGATTAAGATTACTTTGATTATTGTACTCCACAGGAAAATGCTTACTAACATGTTTAAGAGGTTTCTCAACTAGACACTATGTAAAGAATAATGGGTCACTCGAGTTTTAGTCCATAACATGCAAAGGCTCCCCTGTTCAACTCGACTCAAGAGATAACGGGCCAAAGGCCCAACTACATATGATTTAAAATTGAGTGTTGCTACTCACACACCCAAGGATTTGTGATAGGACCCACCCCGAATTTCCCGAAACTCGAGACGAATCTGTGGAATTCGACATCACCCGATGTCGGGCCCACTTACTAAACTGCAATTTCTTTTTTTTTTTTTTTTTTTCCAAAAAGGGTCTCCCATGTAACTTGAACTTTCCCCAAAGTTCCAACCTGCATAAAACACATTTTATAACCCAACCGGCAGCATGCACAATATAATTTCATACAATTTATATAAGCGGCCTCCGCCTTCAAATGATTCTAACAGAACGCCAACAATGTTCTTAAATCAACTTAATGCATCAAAAATGAATATATCAAACTCAAATTTATTTATGCACGTCTACTACATTCAACCTGAGATAACTTCCCCAAATACCTGATATGCGAGGTTTTAACCTTCTAACAAAATCGAAATCCACAAATTAACAACATTCCCTCAGTCAACGAAATAATAAGAATCTAATCAATCAAGCCCCATTTCCAAACAAGTTTTAGGACCAACGACAAGTTTAGTCCGCTGCTGCACCTATGCTATTCTAGGCTGCACGTACCCTTACTAAGGGATTAAGCCACACGTAGTTCTTTCTCTAAAACCCTTTTATCTAAATCACAACTCAACAATACTCACAAAATCTCCCCATACGGAACATCCGAAGTCACGGATAGGCTTGTCCGCGCCGGATAATCCTCGACGCTGCGACCTCATCAATATACCGCATAATCCCTTCATATGCGGTTATGACCATAGCGCCACATATGGGTCTGTCAACACGCCGGCTACTCCTCGACACATGCGACTTCAACACAACATCAATATCCCCATATGCGGTCGGCGACCAATGCCATGAGGTGCATCAACACGCCGCTACTCCTCGACCGTGCGACCTCAACACAATATCAATATCTCCCATATGCGGATGACGACTAACGCCGAATTCGCCAACACGCCGACTACTCCTCGACGCGCGACCCCAACACAATATCACGGAACTCTCATATGCCGGTACTACTACCAGCGCCGCATGGGGCTTGTCAACACGCCGGCTACTCCTACGACACGTGCGACCTCACAGTATCGCGGAACTCCCCATATGCTTTGGTACTACTACCAGCCGATATGGGGCCTCAACACTGGGTACTCCTCGACATGTGCGACCTCACAAGTATCACAAGTAACTCCCCATGCCGATACTACTACCAAAGCCGCATACGGGGCTTGTCAACACGTTGGATACTCCTACGACATGTGCGACCTCACAAGTATCATAGTAACTCCCCATATGCCGGTACTACTACCAACGCCGCATATGGGGCTCATCAACATGCCGGAAAATCCTCGCGGATGCGACCTCACAAACACAACGTGGTACTTACAGTATCCTCAAAATCACTGGGGGTACAAAAGGGTAGTGCGTATAGCACTTCAAACCTGACAATCTATACTCTTTTATACCTTCGTATACACACATAATTATATACATTTATTTCTAAAATTGTAAACACCTTAACAACCATCTAGCATCTGATAATCCCCCATAACCCACATAACATCAAGACCTGTCACTATGGTCATTTTAATCTTCCTAGGAAGATAACACTACCTAGGAAGTTTCACGGTCAACCCTGGGTCAAACTACCCACCCTTGGTCAAATGGGCCCGCGGGGCCCGACTTCCAAATTCGATCCAAAGTTCATATAGGTTCTACAAGGTCTAGGATACAAGTCCTGCAAGTTTGATCCAGATCGAACGGTCGGATCGCTCACGATCGCTAGCCCTAGGGTTGGCATTTCCGGTATATGGAATTCCGTTTCACGATCCGCCGGACCTACGGTCCTAAGGATGTCCAAATTAAGCTATAACAAATTGGAGTCAATCCAACGGTCCGAACCTGTCGAACCCGGATAATGCATAATAGGCAATATCATTCGAGACTCAAGCGACGTCAGAATCGAGATCCGCAAATCCTCGCACTCGTGACACACGTGCGGCAGTGCGTAGGGTGTAAGTAAATTCAGCGACGAAAAATCTCCACACCACTGCTCAAGACTCCTACCTAGGTGAAACACTATATTTGGAGTCACTTTGTTTTTGGCATACCCCAGAAATCTGACCGGAAGTGGCGATTGCTAACTCAAAACCAGTAGCCGCCAACCTAATTCAAAATCAAGCTACCTACACTCAAAATGAATGCAATCCTACCCAACCATCAGCTAGAGCTCGAGGAATATATGGATTTCCATACGGATCGCCAAAAATGGCAGCGGACGACGGAGAACGAAGCGGCGAAATTCTGTCAAAGCGCGATTTGAGCTCTTTTTCAGATTTCGCGGTTCCAAGAGCGGAGCTAGTCGGGAAGGAAGGGGAGAGATGGCGGTCCGAACAAGACCGGTCTCGAGGCAGGTTGTTGGTTGTGGTGGCGGCGGTGGCTTTGAGAAGCCACCGGCTGTGCAAAAACCAGACGGGGAGGGAGGCTTGCGGAGAGAGAGAGAGAGAAAAAGGAGGGCATTTCTGAATTTTATCAAAAATCCTTTTTCCAAACAATTATGATTATGCCACTGAGTTTCATTCGATCATAACTCTCTCATTACAACTCCAATTTGAGCCCACAACGTGTTTACGGACTCATCTCAGTATGACTTACGTAATGGTATAGCCGAAATTCCCAAATTCCTTCCGAATAAGAAAATGACCAAAATACCCATATCCCAAGGGTAAATTCGTAGTTTCACTTAAATTAATTAAAACAGGAAACAAATTTGGAGTCGGGGTGTTACAATTTAGTTATCACAGACTTCACCCGCCACCTATGTCAATCTCCCGGCAGCCCTACAATAAGAATATATGTGTCAAACTGGCCGTGCCGAGTTGGTCCATCCCATTTAAACTTGTGCTTTTAATGTTTTCGTGCCATGCCAGGCCGGCCCATTTAATTTATCGGGTCGTGCCGTGCCCGCCCATTAGTAGAATCATTGATCCCAGCCCAACCCAAAGCCCATGTCCACATTGAAACAGGCCGGGCTAGGCTTGTGCCATACTCGAGCCCAAGAACCAACCCATTTAATTTGAATTTTTTTTTTCACTTGGTTATTTTCCCATTAGATAATTCGAATTATAAACATTAAAAATATAATTAGAGGCAAAAAATGATGAACTATTTGAAAGCTTTAATTAATCAAACATCCAAACAATATGAAAGGGCAGAAGGTAAAAAGTGTCCAACTCCACAAAGTCCACTTCAACTTTTCATCTTTAAACAACTTATTATTTTATATGTGAAGAAATGTCTTGCTTTGATTATAAGATAAGCGTATATGTCATATGTACTGATTAGATATCAAGTCCAATGTTGTTCAATTAATTTGTAGTTGATATTTTTAATTAATTAAGGACCTAAGTAATTTCCCTAAAATGAAAGACATCGAATATATGTTTCTAATTATTAAAAAAAAAACATATAAACAATGACATTAGATGTCAAATTATTGCATTTTGATTTTTGAGAAAGAAAAAAATGTTAAGTGGGCCGGGCTTGAGCCGTGCTTGAAGTGGGCTCGGGCCAAGCCGGTCAATTGGACCACATTTTTGATCCCGCCCTGCCCAAGTTTTACGTGCCATGCCGAGCATGGCCTATTAATATTCGTGCTCGCTGTGTGGTGCCTCATTTAAGCGGGCTAGGCTCGTGGTCGTCTGGGTAGGCCCGTCACGTTTGACACCTCTAAATAAGAATATGCCGGCAATCAACACACTAAGCTGATGCACAAGCCCTTTAAATCAAAAAACACATCTTTTGTGTCTTTAAAATTCTAAAACTAGTGTATGCATACGTAACACGTTTGGCCACGATGTTAGAGGTGGGCTACGATAACCAAATGTACTTTTGGTGGTGTTTATGTATTAAAAAAAAAAAAGATTTTCAAAATATATTTATCTCTAGACATGTAACTATTGAGTATTTAAGCATTTTGTATACTTGTATTTCCTATTATGGCCCCCCAACTTTACAATTCCCACTTGATCATTGGACTGTCTTCAGGTTCTTTTGTTTGTATATATACCATGATTCAAAATTGGCTAATGTAAAGTGGTATTTGAAATCATCATTAAAGTCCCTCTAACCTATAAAAAAAAATTACCAAAGACCACATATTTTTCAAAACCTCCAAAATATCTATTTGAGTGAGCCATGTGAAGCTTTAGGTGAGACACTCAACACACACTTAATTTGGATATACACGGGGGCCACGGTAGGGTTCAAGGTCTAAAATATCGATGGTATCGAAAATATCGGTAGTCCAAAAACACAGAAATTTCGATGGAAATATCGGGATATTATCGATATCGACAAAAATTGAATAAAAACCACGAAAATTGTAAGAAAAATTTGGAAATTTTTATTGAAACTTTGGAGGATGTTTATTTGCTCAATTATCTATTAGTTTATCACAAAAAATTGGAAGCAAATGCATTGCATGATGGGTTAGTTGATTTAAGTTCATTATATAGCAAGCTGACAAATACTGTGAGCATAGAATATATGTAGTAATTAAGGAAAGAAGATTAAATACACCATAATCATTTATATATAATGATTTAGTATAATATTTTACACTTTATACATTACATGGTAAGATATATGAATGACTTCGTACCACACAGAGTTCTTATGAGGTTCAAATTTTTCACAATCTTCATCACCTCTATGTGTAGAGTAAGTATATTGTGAAGAGTAGTCATCAAATGATAAACCCCTAAAATAGTTTTGCATGTAATTGTTCAAAACAAAACAATATAAATATACATTTTTAGCATATTATCACAAAAACATAAGCAACATGGTGGTTAAGGTGTTGGAGGAGTGAAATGGCAAGAGTTTGAATGTCCTCGTGTGTGTGCTTTGTGTGTTTTTTTTTTTTTTCGTTTTTTTTCCATTACATCGATATTTTCGATATTATCGTGATATTTTGACAAAATATTGCTGAAGTGTGAGCGAAATTATCGATATTGATATTTTCCGATATTATCAATATTTATATGATATGTGTATGTGGATACGTTCCGACATATCCGTGACCTGAAAAAATGATAATATCCTCGATATTTCGTTGATATTATCAATATTTTAGACTATGGTTCGTCGATATTATCGATATAATATCGCTATAGTATCGAAAATATCAATGTAATGGAAAAAATGAAAGGAAAAAAAAACACAAAGCACACACACAAAGGGGATTCAAACCCTTGCCATTTCACTCCTCTAACACCTTAACCACCATGTGACTTATGTTTTTATGATAATATGCTAAAATATGTATATTTATATTGTTTTGTTTTTAACAATTACATGCAAAAATATTTTAGGGGTTTATCATTTGATGACTACTCTTCACAATATACTTACTCTACACATAGAGGTGATGAAGATAGTGAAAAATTTGAACCTCATAAGAACTCTGTGTGGTACTAAGTCCCTCATGTATCTTACTATGCAATGTATAAAGTGTAAAATATTACAGTAAATCATTATATATAAATGATAATGGTGTGTTTAATTTTCTTTCATTAATTACTACATATTTTTTACACTCACAGTGTTTGTCAGCTCACTATATAATCAACTTAAATCAGTTAACCCATCATGTAATGCATTTCCTTCCAATTTTTTTGTGATAAATGAATAGATAATTGACTGAATAAATATCCCCCAAAGTTTCAATAAAAATTTCCAAGTTTTTCTTACAATTTCCGTGGTTTTTATTCAATTTTTATTGATATCAATAATATTTCAATATTTCCATCGAAATTTCTGTGTTTTTGGACTACCTTTATTTCCGATACCATCGATATTTTAGACCTTGATAGAAACCGACTATAAGTTTTTATTGGATGGACTCGGCGGAAAAGTTAGCAATGGAGCCTGGATTCCTAGAAATTTGAATCGTGCGGCTCATGTAGTGGCAAAGACTGGTTTGGGAGCGGCGGAACTGCAAAGCTGGGCTAATCAGCCCCCACCCTCCCTAGTTCACGTTCTGGAGTCGGATGGGCTTTCGTGCCCACCTTTCTAATTGTACCTGTTTGGTCGGGAAGATTCTTTTTGCTTAACATATGTTGGGATGTATTAGCAAGAATTTTCCTGAATTTGTTTTCTAATTTAGTTTGCTTCTCCATGTAATCTGTTCCTCAGGTTTTGAGGTTTTTAATGCATTTCTCTTATTATGACCCCAAAATAAATAATAAAAAAGCACACGCTCAGGTGCAAGGAAGTCATGATGAAGATAATGTTAACGTGCATTTCCCAGACTAGCGATCCTTCATTTCTGGGATTGAACTCAAATTCCTTTGGTTTATTCATCAGAGCAATACAGCAAAAGGCAATTCAACGTCTACATTGTGAAAATATATATATATATATATATATATATATATCTTGAATCAGAGAAAAACCATGAGATGCATCAGAACATCCAATTACAAATAATGGTACAACTTATTCACTAAAGATGGTTTATATATCAAAGAGACCCTTTATTATCACTCAAATACTCGAAAGCTAGTACAAAAATAGGAGCAGTCCTTCGTCTCAAGCATCTTCAATTGAAGGGAAGCATGTCATCTCAAAGGTGTCTGCCTGCGCTAAAGATGAAGGTGAACAACCCATAAGATTGAAAAAGATAAATCACATAAAATAACCATTACTATGAGTCTAATGAGGATAGATAACAAGTGAACAAAGTAACGCATGTTCCTTTTATATAGCAAAAGGAGAGAATTTATGTTTCCTTAGTTATGGAGAGCAACAAAGTCATTTAGTGTCTTGATTCTGTAAAATCTGCATGCATATTCGGGTCAAGAACAACTAACTCGTATATCATTGAATTTCAAAATAGTATATGATAAAGATAGAAGTAATTACCATTTATCTATTAAGCACCTTTTGACTGATGATTGCTGCCTTCACGTGCAGCCAATCGTTCAAAAAGGTCAAGAAATTGAAGTATGTGTATCTGCATGACTTGTTGAGCAGAAGAGTGCCACAAACTCCCCAAAATCCAACAGCAAACCCAAGCCCCATGCTGATGTAATATCCTTGCGTTATGAGCCCATCCTGGCCATCTTGGTTCACCAACACAGGTTGTCCTGGACCTTTTTCCTCCTCAGGGCATGTCTTTGGGAGTGGTGCTCCACAAAGCAAACGATTTCCACCATAAGCATATTCAAAGCTTTGGAGCTGAGTGCCGATTGGAATTTTTCCAAACAAGTTATTTTCTGACAAGTCCAACTTAGCAAGACGAGCTATCCAAGAAAGACTTGTTGGAATTCTGCCATTTATCTGGTTTCTTGATAAATCAAGAAACTCTAACTCCTGCAAATTTCCAATCCTTGAAGGTATTTGACCCGTTAATTGGTTTCTTGACAGGTTTAAAGAAATCAAACCAACAAGATAACTGATTTCCCTAGGAATCTCCCCAACCAACTTATTGCTTGAGAGATCAATACACTTTAGAAGTCCTAGATTACTTTTAAATTCAGCTTTGAATCCTTTCCATGTTAAAGATGCTTCATCGTCATAATGCCCGGGAATGTATCCTCCTAGATGATCATCTAAAAAGGAATGTTGGATAGTTTGACTTGAACTTCCTTTTTGAGTCAAAGCAGTCAAATTGTTGAGGCATTTGGGTATAGTTCCAGAGATGTTGTTCATTGACAAATCCAAAATTTGAATATGAGTGAGATGGCATAATTGTGGTGGGATGCTTCCATAGAAGTTATTAGAATGAAGGATAAGGATAGTCAAATTTGGGAGACTTGCCCCTAACCATTCAGGTATTGATCCCGATAATTTATTTTCCCCAAGATTAAAAAGTGTCAAGTTTCTACAATTCTTGAACTGTGAAGGCAACTCTCCCACAAATCCATTGTTATTTAGTCTTAGTGTCTCAATTCTAAACAAGTACCCCATGGTGGTAGGAATTTTTCCAGATAAAGAGTTATTGCTCAAATCAAGAAAGACTAATTCTTTTAAATGGATCCAGCAATCCGGAAGTTCTCCAAATATATGGTTGCTTGAGATATCAAGAAAAGTTAAACTACTATCCTTTGTTGTGCACAAAAAAGAAGCTGCTGCCACTGAAAATTTATTATGAGAGAGATCTAGATCCAATAATAAGTAAATTTCTGATAACATTGAAGGGATTGGACCCTCCAATTGGTTCCAACTCACATTTAGCTGAGGTGGAAACGGCGATTTCCAATT
The DNA here is from genome assembly GCF_029339155.1 of Prunus mume. Classification (NCBI taxonomy): domain Eukaryota; kingdom Viridiplantae; phylum Streptophyta; class Magnoliopsida; order Rosales; family Rosaceae; genus Prunus; species Prunus mume. The sequence goes on from NC_142702.1 coordinate 20,801,940, forward strand.
CCCAAGTGTTCCTCTAATTTGATTCTGAGAGATATCCATAGAGTATAATTCATGTGAAAGCCAACTGGGAAGGGTATCAGTAATTCCATTATCAGAAATATCAAGATATAAAACCTTTTTCTGAGTTTGAAGCCATTTTGGGAAAGACGGCCCCATCTTACAAGACCTCAACAATATCGATTCCAACTGGAAGGGAGGCACCCAATCAAAACTGAAGTTTAAAACTAGTGAGTTAGAGGATAAAGACAAATCCGTTAAGTTGAAGAGTTTCGAGAAATGGATTTCTGAAATCACTCCTTCCAAAGAATTCCTACCAAAATCAATAACCTCCAACTTGGACATCTGTCCAATATTTTCAGGTATTTCCACTTAATTTATTGCCCCTGAGCAACAAGTATTTCAATGATAAAAAGTTCGTGAGATCAGGCACTGAACCCATAATGCCATGATTCATAGAGATATCCAAAATCTCTAATGTGTTTTGAACGCATTTAGACAATATATCAATAAAGTCTGAAAATTGTCCACTAAGGCTATTACCATCAAGGTGCAACTCTCGCAACCTACATAACTTGGCAAACGAATTTGGGATCCCTCCGTTAAGTCTGCTACCAGAGAGAGAAAGATATGCAAGAGAGCTCATGTTTCCGAAAACATCAGGAATTGAACCATTGAAATTATTGAAACCTAGGTTCAAATACTCCAAATGATGCAACTCAACGAGTTTAGGACTAATCGTACCTTGCAAAGATTCGTATTCAAGCTCAAGCTTAACAACATGGAAAGTGTGGTTGCTGCAGTAGACTCCGGCCCATTGGCAACAGTCTTTGTTTTGCACTTCTCTTCCCCATGAAAGGAGGCGATTGTCGTCATCCACGAGGCCTTGTTTGAATGCAAGGAGGGCTTGCATTTCCCTCTCACTGCATCCAATGCAAGGATTGTTCATGTATAGTAAAAGCACCACAAGAAATGCATAGAAGATTTTGAAGCAGTATATTTGCTTCTCATGATCAATGTTAGTTAGAGTCATGATCAAGACGAAGAAGCACAACTACTTAGGACAAAGATAAAGCAAATCCAAATAAAGCATGCATGGAAATCTGGTGAAGTATCTTTGCTTGTCTGATATCCCAAGATACAAGCATTAATTATTTATAGTGGTTACCATAGCCTAAACTCATTAATGACAAAGTGCGATTCTTTAATTCTTGAGATATTTCGTCATGTACTCATTTTTAGCATTAATACTATAGATAAACTCTACACCATTTAATTTCTATAAACAAACCAACAAAAAAAACTCAAAAAATGACAGGTGCCCTTATTGAATTTAATTTTGATTATTAAATTACTTTGATGTCATATTGAGTGTTTTGGGCTTTTTATGAGGTTTTGGGTTTGGGTTTGTTTTAAGAAATCAATGACAATTTTTTAATTTAAAAAAAGTTAAAAGCCTTTTTGTTATGTTGTAAAAGGGCTTTGGGTGTGTTTCTTTCATATATGGTTTTTGGCTTAATATCGCAAAACGTTTCTAAGATTTACGAAACTATCAGATTGCATCCTTAATTTTTTTTTGTCACTCGTGATCCTCAAGGTTAGTATGTGCGATCACAAATGGTCCCTGCCATTAGGTTCTATAAAAAAACTCCAAGAGTTTGTTGACATAGCATATATATATATATATATATCACAAAACATCCCTGAGATTCACACACACTTATCACAAATGGTCATTGTGAAATTTTTTAATTTTTTTCATTTAAAATTCATAAAATTTTGGTTTTCTTTTTTAAATTATTTATAAATGAATACAAAAACCATTTATAGAAGGATTTTAATCTTGAAGACCATTTATGAACCCTAAACTCTTAGTTTTTTCATTTTTAAATTTTATGAATTTTAAATTATTTTTTAAAAACTCCATTAGTTTGTTGATATGGCATATATATGGAGCCCACATCTATATAGTGTCACATGTATTTAACATATAATATATATTTTTAAATTAAAAATTAAAAAAATTTCGCATAGACCATTTGTGATAAGTGTGTGAATCTCATGAATGTTTTGTGATATATATATATATATATGTCATGTCAGTAAACTAACGGAGATTTTGAACATAATGGCATGAACCATTTGTGATCACACATACTAACCTTGAGGACCACGAGTGACCAAAATAAAAATAAAATTAAGGATGCAATGATAGTTTTAAACCTTTGGGATGTTTTGTGATAATAAGCCTATGGTTTTTTTATAATCTGGGCTCCTATATTAGGCATAATAATGAATCTCCTCATTTATTAATGCATAAAAAAGCTAGCTTTTTTTTTTCCAAATTTACCCTTATTAAATGTATACTTTCATGTTTTATTCCATTTATCTAAATTTTTTTAGAACTTTCTTACCATCTTGTTAAAAAAATAAATTTTAAAAAAGATTTTTTTTTAGAAAATAAAATGTCTGGGTTTTTTTCCCAAAAAAAACATATTTTTTAAAGGAAAAATAAAGTTTTTCATGCCCCCTCTTTTTCCCCTAAAAAGAAAGTGCCAAAACCACCATTTTTCAGAAGTAAATTAGCATTCCAGTGTGAACCTTGAATTTGAGATGAAAATTCCTTTAAGAGATGATGATGTTGCCTCTTTTATGTTAAGCTAGTTATCATAATTACTGGTGCATTAATGTCAATATGAAGAGACTAGCTAGGTGGCTCCACTAATTGACAATTTGTTCTATTCCCATATTATACGCATGCACATGCAAACACATATATGTCATATATTGAAAGATCACATTCGGTGTTTAGGATTGGTTTGGATGAGATAACTCAGTAGAATCAACACATCTTGAATTAAGAAATTAAGTAGAGATGAAGGATTTTTACAATTTGTGGGGATTAAAACGGGTAAGTTATAAGGTATTATTAGTATCCTACCATTTTATAGGGATTAAAAGGGACAAAGTTTCTTCATGGAACCACAAAATGTAAAGTGTAATGGAAGTATAGAATAATTGAGAATGTAAAAGTTATTTTGTACAGCAACCAGAAAACGAAAGTTCTTTGAATTAAGCCAATTGCTATGACAATAAGCATACATTACATCAACAAGAAAGAATGCGTGTTAAAAGAGTCCAGTTTGGGCTACGACATTGACTATGGGTAAAAGTGGGAAGTGTTGAGATTGGAAAATTCGTATGCAATTTTAATGGGACCCCATGTAGTAAATGGTGCAGCAAATCATGTGGCATCAAATGATGGTTGATGTTGAAGACAATTTACTTTCCACCTAATTAACTGTTTTTTTCTGGTTCACAGACGTATTGAAATTGCTTGAGGCCCTACCCTCAAATATACCTTTCCAATGTGAACCCTTGAATTTAAGAGGAAAATTCCTTTAAGAGATGAAGATGTCAACATGCAGAGAGTAGCTAGGTGGCTCTACCAATTGAAAATTTGTTCTATTCCCATACTATACGCATGCACATGCAAACACATACATATGTTGATAGGTCATATTCGGTGTTTAGGATTGGGTTAGATGACTTAGTAGAATTAGCGATCTTGAAGGGAATTAGAAGGGACAAGCTTTATTCATGAAAACAAAGACTGTAAAGTGTAAAAGTATCTTATATGGAAAGCAAAATAGGAAAGTTCTTTGAATTAATCTAATGGGGAATGCTAGTAGCCTTCTCTCCAACAATCTCTTTTGGACATTCTTCCTTTTTTCCATGACATGTGTCACTTTTCATACATTTAAAATAATGACATTAATACATCAAACCAACCACTTTTTGTTTTCCAAATTTATCCTTATTAAATGTATTGTCCTTCAATTTATCCAATTTTTTTTACAACTCTCTTACCACATGTAAAAAATTTTAAAAATAAAAATTTCTGTTTTTTTTAATAAAGTAAATGTCTATTTTTTTAGAGGAAAAACTTTTTTTTTTTTGTTATAAAAAAAAAACACAATAATGACCTTAACAAATCCACAAAAGATATATCCTTTTTTTATACAAACAAAAGACGTCCTTCTAAGGAAGTTCATTGATTGCATTTTCAAACCATTAATTCGGTAAGTCTGATTATTGATTTTTTTTCTTTCTAAACCATTAATTAGGTAAGTCTTATTTGTTGGAGTCTTTCTAAAAAGGAAAAAAAAATTAATGTTTTTTCTTATTTAATTTTTTAACAAGGTAATAAGAAAATTGTTACAAATTTGGATAATAAATTTAAGGAAACATTAAAATCAATACAAAAAAATAAGAGTAAATTTGGAAACAAATGTTATCTTATTTGATGCATTAATTACATTGTTTTTAATGTAAGGAAAGTGACACATGTCATGAGGAAAATGGATAAGGTTCAAAAGAAGGTTGGAGAAAAGGTTGCCAGCATTCCACATACTTTCTTACCCTCCTTGAACGGGAGTCTTGTGGGATTTACATGAGGTGGTAGGAATGGCTATATTTTCATCAATAACACTACGTCACATCGTCTGATCACATTGTTAGGAACCTTCATCATTGTTGAGCTGGATTAGTGATAAGCTGGCATAGTCAGTTTATTAATTGATTAGTTAAGAAATTAGTTTCTAACCGAATTGGTAAATGAGAGCTTACAGCTATATTAGGCAATTATTGTATCAAGAATGAGTTGTTGAGAATATTGTACTGTTTCGATAATTCAATAAATAATACTTGTTACTCTGTGTAATTATAGGGTTAAGGTTGAAAGGGGTTTAACACACATAATCATATGTGACAGCTGTTAAAAGTCTTATATAGTTTTGCTAGTAAATTTCTCTTCGATGAGGGGCCCTGTGTCTGATTAGGTAGTTGGTATGGCAAAGCTAACTAAGGCAATTAAAAAGATCAGCCACATTAACTGAGACACAACCCATACTCCCACCGAAGGCGATAGTGGGGAATTCTCTACAATGGGAGAAAGCCCGACAAAGCAATGCCGCATGGAGGTAGAAGAGGCAACAAAAGCATCAGCTTTCTTTATGCTAGCAGCCGTGGTAAAACAGAGGATGCAAGCATTATTTGAATGATCAGGCTTAAAGTTGTAGGTGGCTAGTACAGTTCACTTGCTACTAAAGTTATTTGCAAATTGACACATTATCTACCACATGATGTGGTATAGTCCTCTAGTCTTTCTCCAATGAGTTTTAACACCCGCACACACGTTCCCCCAACCAAAAGAGAGCCTTCATTGGTATTTAAGTCTTCCTCTAGTCTTCATTGATTGATTGGTAAAAGTCTTCCTCTAGTCTTCATTGATTGATTGGTAGAAGCCTTCCTCAAGTCTAATAAACACCCACTTTGTCCCACTCAGAACAAAGGAGGAGGACATGTATTTTACTTTTTCATTTATGAGCACATGTATACCCTTTTCTGATAAGTCTACCTTTGGAATTTTCTTTGTTATTTAATATGAAAATTACATAAAGAAAGAGCATAAATTCCATACATTATTTCATTGACTAATCTGTCTTCCTCTAGAATTTTCTAAGTCATTTAATATGAAAAATTACATAAAGAAAGAGTGGAAATTTCATACATTATTTCATTGACTAATCTGTCTTTCTCTAGAATTTTCTTTGTCGTTTAATATGAAAATTACATAAAGAAAAAATGGAAATTTCATATATTATTTCATTGACTAATCTGTCTTCCTCTAGAATTTTCTTCGTCATTTAATATGAAATTTACATAAAGAAAGAAAATTCCATATATTATTTCATTGACTAATCCGTCTTTCTTTTTGTTTGTTCCCCCAATACACGATAGGAACTCATACACATCAATAAGTTCAAACATAATAAAAAATTGACAGACCAATTAAGAAAAGGCAGTGTGCATTTAAAGAACGCGTGTTAAAAGAGTCCAGTCTAAGCGATGATTATGGGTGAAAGTGGGAAGTGTTGAGATTGTCTAGACAGCGAGCCCTTCCCTTTCCGACTGGACTGACTCGGGGAAGGGTCAATCTCTTCCGGAGCATGCTGCACGCAACCACTCATTCGTCCTGACAAAATAGTAGTAAAATCTTATGCAGTTTTAGTTGGATCCCATGTAGCAACCACAGCAAGTCATGCGGCATCAAATGATGATTGAAATTGAAGACAATTTGGTCTGTTTGTTGCTGCCGTCAAAATAGGAATAGGAAGGGGAAAAAACCATTGCCTTTTTCACATTGAGCCAATTCATTCATGGGCAGCATGTGATCCATTTGAAGACAGAGCATGCAAGAGATGAAATACGGGTAAATGAGAGAGAGAGAGAGAGAGAGAGAGAACCAAGCAAACCACGAGAGAAGAAAAAACAAAAACAAAAAACTCTTGTGGTTATGCTGATTTAACTCAAGAGTATATACTGTTATTTTTTGAATTGAATCCAAGGGAAGGGTTCGTCTGTAGAAAAAAACCACCACCAATCCACAAAAGAGTTTGAATAAGCAACTTCCGTCCATGCTAACTAAAATCATGAAGATGATCGAGACAAAGAAGCTCACATTTGAAGTGATCTTTTTGACTGAACAATCTGTGAATTTCAGGTGTCCCTTTGTTAAAGGTGAGGCACTCAGTTCTCTTGTATCAGAAAAGCTTTAATGTTATTTGAGATAGGGATATTTCTCAGCTTGTGATTGAGTCTGACTTTGTCTATTTGTTCTCCTTATGCCAAGGGTGATTCTATGGACACCCAATCGTTTTCTAAAGACTTCTACGCAATTGGGCTACAATGGAAAGAAGTATGGCAGCATTTCGGATCAAAGAAAAAAATTATATTGCAGCAGGTGGCTTACCTTGGTCTGGGTTTGCACCTAGGCCTGCATGTGCTGGCCACCCCCAACCGTTTTTGGTTGATGTGCTAGCAGATGAATAGCCTGGCATTAAGAAAATAGTACTGCATCCTCAGCAGAGACACTTCTCAAACAACCCATCTTTCTGGGATTACCGTCACAAATTTCATTCTTAATCTCAAGTCTAAAATTACATACCAAACTTATCGGAAATCGGAATATTACATCATCTTCACTGATCCCTTTTGAAGAATCATAGTGTACAACTCATTCAAATTAAAACATTACACCCATTTCCATTTATCAAACAATCAATGAATCCCTTTTATACTAATATCATGGAGCATGGTTCAAGAATCTCTGCTAGCCCTACCATTCAAGCAATACTGAGATAGCAAGAATCAGAGATCATTTTATATCCCTACTTAATGTACTTCAACCAAACCATAGAACAGTAGGATTATGGAACTGTTACTTTGCTCCCATTAGCTCGAAATGACTCCTTTGTTATCCCACAGTAGACTGGTTCACTGCCTAAAAAGGTGATGAAATTCCAGCCAAAAGCTGAACCTCCAACAACATATGTCCCTTGAATTTGACCATCTTCAGCCTTCTCGCTGGATATACCTGACGGAAATTTGTTTTCTGATGGTTTTCCAGAAGCTCTAGTATCTTGGGACTTTTCACCTGATAAAGGCTGGCCTTCTGGCACATTCTTACATCTTGCTGTGGAAACTGCTTCTGCTGTCATCTGTTTGTATAGTTCCATCAGAAGCTTCACTTCTGCAATTTGCAACATACAGGGTTGAATATACATCTCATAATCAATCCATAAAAAGTTACTTTCTACTTGCCCATCATATGACAAGTAATAAGCAATGTCTCCCATGCAATTGGCTCCGTCATTGAAAACCTGGGATTCTAAATTGTTCCCAATGGGATTAAGAAAACAAAAACTACAAAAATGGGCATACATGGAGCTCAAGAAATTCAAAACTCAGGATAAAACCATGTGTGAATTTAAGAGATGAGCAAGACAGATGTCTCCTCACAAAGGAGGCCAAAGTCCATCTGAATATTACGACAACGATATCCTAGAATTTGGTGGCCAACAAGGAAAATACGGCAAACTAAGTTTCAAGGATGAAACTCTACATTTTCATCAACACAAAGAATTAATAAATCAAGTTAGGGCGTGAATGGAAGCTGGACACAATAAATCAGGTTAGCTTTCTCATACGAATCAAGGGATACCTATGTGTCACTGTGTTAAAATGACAAATAAAATAAAATCTTCACGAGCTTACGTTCTTGGATGTCATTGGCCGCCTTGCATAATCGAAAGTCAGGGGTCCGGAGAACCTTCAAGATAACAAAAGACAAAAAGTTATCCCTCCTTACTTCACATAATGTAGCAAACAAAAGAAGCAGTTCAAAACATTAGGATGTAGAGCAATTAATTGAGAGTGATTACATCCACAACTTTGATAGACCAACAATTTAAGAACCAAGCTAACACCCAATGGCCTATCCCCAGCAGTCTCTACAGAACCTAATGTACTTTACAGCAGCCATGATCTCCTAATTCTACCCATGGCATATAGCTTCATCTGAGCCTAAAACAATCAAACACAAACAGAAATGGTAGCAAATAGACCCTACTTTTGAGAGTTTCACTTAACGCAAGCTAACAACACCTCAATTTACTTGAACCTTAAATTTCTTGTCTTCATCCTTCACTTTATATTAAATTTCCTGTGCAACAAAAAAATTAAAAGAGCAACAGACCCTGTAAAATAAAAACAAAATCAAAAGCAGAAATCAATGGTACATGTTTAACAAGTACAGTCATTTCCATCAAAATCACCATTTATACCAACTTTCCTACGAAAGCTGCTGAGGGCACCCCAAAAACAAAAGTTGAAGGGCGCAGAATGACAAAGATTATACATTTGATTTCACCCACAAAAAAAATATATTAAAGATTATACATTTGTAAATTTTTAAAAGAAAAAGGAAAGAGACGGAACAATAAAAAGAAAGAAATCATTAGAAATGCTCAAGAAAGCAAATTGTGAATCCAAACAAGCCCGAATAATGTACCTCAAATCAAAATGTAACCATGTTAAAAAGCAAATTCAATAAAAAGAAAACCCCAGATCACATAAATTCTCCAAATTTACAACAAATTCAGACCAAGATACAAACTTTGACAAATGGGTCTGAAATGTACCTCAAGAAAATGAGGACGAATCTCCTTGAGGACGGCGCGAACCTTGAAGTAGCTGGAGTTGGAGATATGGGCATCATTGTCAAGGGGTCTCTTCTTGGTCTTGGGAGGAAGAGAAGACGGGGGAGGCTGTGGAGCGAGAACTTCTTCAGAGTTTGGGGGGTTCGCGATTTGCGTGACTGTGGGCTGGGCTGGGTTGGGATCTTCCATTGATGAAGAGCTGAGAGGAACTATTGGCTTTCTGTGACCAAATAAAGGAAAAAAGACAGGAACTTTAGGCTTCTGGATTTGCAGGATGAGAAATATCTGCGGTGTGTTTGGCTGTCAGTGTCAGCTTAACTGGTTAAACATAAGAGACCCAGATGGTCAAGAAGTAATAACTGCAGAGCAGTCTCTTGGGACAATGTGTAATAAACTGCAAACCAAAGGGTAGTTTCTGATATTATATAAAACCCATTTTCTTCAAAGGCCGCCTTCTACTTTCTTTTCTCCCTTCCCAAAATTGAAAAACCTCTTCTCTAAAACCAAGTGTCAAAGTCTGTAACTTTAAACCCTTTTTTCTTTCAGAGAATCCAAGTGAAAGCAAAACTACCAAGATGAACTCACAAACTGATAAGCTGGTGAGGAGGACAACTATGGTGGCCACCGTTACTGCTGGCTATTTCCTCTTGACTGCTGACTATGGCTCTGAACCCAATGCTCTCGACCCTGTATGTTCTTTTTCCTTCCCGTGATTTCCTTTTCCCAAAATTACTATTGAATCTTGTTGAGAAATGGTAAGGGGAAAACGAAAACCTAGTCTTGGTGTTACAATTTTCTCTTTGTTTGTTTTGCAGCTAATTAAATTCTGAGATGTATGATATGCCCTTTTAGTTCACAATGTTTGGGGTCTTTCGATTTTGGGGGTTGATCTGTAGTTCCTAGTTGTGGACTAAACTTGGGTTTTGCAATTGGGCTAGTTGGGCATCTTGTTTTTGCTTTGCATCGATTTTGCTTTTGTTGCTGTTTAATGTGCTGCTTGTTTAGTCACTAACCTGTAGCAAAGACGTTTTATTTATATTGCAATATACTTAACATGGTTAGGTCCCATGAAAGCAAGACTAAAGATTGGGTTTCATATATGTCTTGGTATTTGATTATCTACATCTGGTTGTTCATGACCAAAGAAACTTTTCTATCATCTAGATTTGACTGTTCATGATGAAGAGGTAGAAAAATATGATGTGAGTGCTCTTATGCTGGCCTTGTTTTCGGAACATTGAGTAGTGTACTAAAGAATGACTTGTTCATGAAATTAGAACTATACGATATTCAATGGAATAGTGAAAAATTTGCAGTTACAAATAGGTGCAGTCATTAAAAGAGGCACCTCTTAGTCAGAATAGTAGAGGAATTTCTCTAGGATATCATTAGAGACTAAGAGAGAACAAACGACAGCAAGAGTGTTATTTTGACAAAGACGGTTTAACCATAAGCATCCCAGGACTATGGCTTTCAGGGCTGCAAAAAATTGTTTGTATTGATATTTATACAAGTTATATATCATCTGTCACACATAATGGAAGTTTGTTGTTTCCGTAAGGATAGTATATCAGCCTTTGAAAGTGTAGTGTGATGAGGCTCCACTTACAACAGATTATGGCTGAGATTAGTGATGAGGTATTAGGTAGTTAAAGACTAGATTGTTTAATGTAAAGCATGTTTCTTCTTTTGATATAAGGCAGGATGCCTTTTGTAATTTAATTGAATCAGTGGTTATGAAAAGCTGAGATTCTTTCCTCTGTTCATGTTCTTTTTTACTGTCTTAGAAAACTTTCAATTTGTTAGTAGGTTCCCAATTGGCGATTGTCATAGTTTCTTTTGGTAAATATTGGTTTTGTTAATACTTGTTGTACGGTAACTGTTTCAAATACTAATTGCACGAAGTTGTGATGGCAGGTTAAGAGGGCGATACAGTCTGCTGAAAGTTCTGTGAAAGACTTCATCTTTGGAGCAAAGAGGCAACCTGAAAAAGAAATTGAAAAGCTGGCCCCTAACAGTGCTAAGGAACATCCTTAGTTTAATAGGCAGTTAACAATGTATAGAAAGATAATCGTTTTGACAATGATTATACTGTTCTTGTAAGTTGTATGCGGTGATATATTTGGACCCTGTGTTCCTTTTGCAGAAGATAGTTCATGTTTTGTCTCATGTATGATCTTCTCCTTGCTGCTGAGATAAAACCTAACTCAGTATGGATATGATTCTTGGGTCACCTGAAGCTCAAATGCCCCTCATCTTGACAATCTGCACAGTGCTTTGAAATTTAAGAAGTTGACATAAAGAAAACAAGAACTGAGATAAAAAGGATTAATAAATATGATTTTTATATAAGTGATAGGTAATGCTGTGGCAATGTGTTGGATGGTGTGGAGGTTGTTCATGGCGGGGTATTCAAATGAACGGTTCAGATGAGCCTGTCACTGATATTGGGTCCCACTAGCACACTCACTTTTGTTAGTATCAGATTTTTGGACATGTGTAAAAACCTCCTTCACATATAACCGTTGTTTAACTAACTCATCTACTTTCTCCCTCTCAACTTAGCTAACACTCTTCACACACACTCTGTGAAACCCTAACATGCCCTTTTCTTCTTCCCTCTCCCTCCTCCAAACTCTAACTCCTACAAATGCTGATACAACCCGTAAACCCCATCAAACCCGCCACCAACATCTCTCTCTCATGCAAATACTCTACCCCAAACACTTTTCCAACCCTTCCCTCCAAACCTAAAACCCTCAAGTTCAAAGTCCTCTGCTGCTCACCCTCCCCAACCCCAAACCCACCATCATCATCATCTTCATCTTCCTCTCCAATACAAGCCGCAATCTCAATACTCCAGATCATACCTGACTGGGCAGACAGCATAAAAGAGCGTGGCTTCAGACAGAACAGAACCCTTTACGACCATGAGAAATGGGTTCATCACAGAAGCTCTTACCGCCATCTCCGGCACTTTCTTACGAGCCTTTCGTCAAGGGTAATCTTGTCTTTGATACCACCAGTCATTGCTTTTACTTTAGTGGCAGTGGTGATTGCGAGCTACAATTCAGCGGTTTCATTGAATTGGCTTCCGGGGTTTTTTCCGGTGTTGAGGTCCTCAACTTTGCCGTACCAGCTGACAGCACCGGCATTGGCGCTGTTGTTGGTGTTCAGGACAGAGGCTTCTTATTCAAGGTTTGAAGAAGGGAGGAAGGCTTGGACTAAGGTGATTGCAGGGGCTAATGATTTCGCAAGGCAGATCATTTTCGCAGTTGAAAATTCGGGTGATGCACAGCTGAAGAAGGCACTTTTGCAGTATATTGTGGCCTTTCCTGTTGCACTGAAGGTTTGTGAATTTCAGTTTTTCGATGTTAATTGTTCAAATTTTAGCATGCCTTCTTATATTTGCAAGTTCATCAGATTTGCTGATTGAAAACAAATTTGTAAGGATAGTTTCGGAGGACTCGAATTTAATGAAATCAATGTAACATCCAGAAAGTTTTCATTGTGTACTAATATAATATTGGGAGTGTTGGTTGTTCCAATTAGACAAGTTAGTTCAATGGTAGGGCATTTTAGCAATGGTTTATAATTTTGGAATCCTTTGCATTATTTGAAGGCCCAATGTAAATGTGTAATTGGTAGAGAGATGCTCAGATAATTTTTTAACATGAGCTAGAACCTACCTTTAGTTTCATTGATTTTTCTGTGCTGAAGAAAACCTGATTCTGTGCCTTTTTCATTTCTGGAACTATTATTTGATCACATTGATATTGGTAGCACAATCAATTGATAGATGTTAACTTTTAAATGCAGTGTCATGTCGTTTATGGCTCAGATATCAGACAGGACCTCCAAAATTTGCTTGAATTAGATGATCTGTTAGTTGTTTTGAATTCAAAACATCGACCCAGCTGCATTATTGAGTTCATCTCCCAGAGCCTTCGATTGCTAAATTTGGAGGACTCAAGGAGAATTATGTTGGTAATCCCTTCCTAGATTAATATCACAGTTTCAAATTACTATTTTCGTTATATGAGCTTTATGGATGAAGAAACTCAATCAGTATCTTACATGACTTGATCATTATACAGCAATCAAAAATCTCTTGTTTCCATGAAGGGATTGGCGTATGTGAACAACTAATTGGTACTCCCATCCCCCTCTCATATACGCGCTTGACTTCAAGGTTTCTAGTCCTCTGGCATCTCACTCTCCCTATCATACTTTGGGATGACTGCCACTGGATTGTGGTTCCTGCTACTTTTATTAGTGCTGCTTCTCTGTTCTGCATTGAAGAAGTATGTTCCTTTCTCTGCCTGCTTTCTAACATATATGTTTTTTCCTTGTTTCAATGCTGTGTTTGTCAACAATTTTCTTTAATACGACTGAGATAATCAGGCACAGGCAAAGTAAATTGCCTTTTAATTGTCATTCTTGGTATAAGCTGAATGAGAGAAATGGTGTGTGCCATCACCTTTTAATTGTCATTCTCAAACCAATCATACATTCATGTATGTTTCATTCTGGAACGCCTACTTTTACTACTCTAAAACATATATAGACCGTCAAAAATTGTTCAAAGCAGATTGTGAGAATTCTGAAAGTGAATTTTAGTCCCATACTCCTCATTCTCCTAAATGAACTGGATTCCTGAAAGCCGGTGGCAGAAGATTTCAGAGAACCTATCTGCTACTCTGTTATATGTGTTACCTCTCCTTGATCTCTTATTGGTAGATGATGCATGCTCTAATAGGGTAATTGATAGCAGGTGGGTGTTCTTATTGAGGAGCCATTTCCAATGCTTGCCCTTGATGACCTTTGTAAGTCAGTTCAAACCAATGTACGGGAGGCTCTTGCTAGAGAAAAACTAATTCAAGAGCGGCTTGCTGCAAAAGGAAAGATCCAGCCTGAGCAGCAGTTTCAAAATGGTCCGCCTAAGTCTTAGTTGGATGAGATACTCAGTCAGGATCATCTCCAAACTCTTATACAGCCGCCTATACATAAACTCACGAGTCTGCTGACCTATAAGTTTCTTGGCACTTTCTGAAATCTAAATGATGCATTACAATAACCTCAGGGTTGAGATTTGTAAATATAAAAGTATAGAGGATTATTTTTCATCAATGTATATGTCACCTTGTCATACTTTTGGCTCTTCTGAGTCTTGTTTTTAAGTAGATAGTTGGCTTTGAGTGCAACATTACAATCTAGTAGGCTTTGCAATCTGCAACTTTAATTATGTTGATGTATACATAATTTTTGAAGCGTTTATCTCCAAATCCCACAAAAATTACAAAGGAGAGGAATTAAGGGGGTTTTTTTGGGGCTTTTAGGCCATCACAATATGATTAACATGAACCAAAACATCTCATGATGAAAACAGTAAAAATTGAACAATTGGGAAAACTCCATTTGTTGTTATGTTCTGCATCTTGCCAAGCCAAAAACAAAATAAAAACAAATACTTTCAGATGTCTGAGCCCGGGTTCGAACCGGGGACCTCTAGTGTGTGAGACTAGCGTGATAACCGACTACACCACCCAGACGATTTGTTTATCCTTCTCCAAATATAATTTATAAACACTACAAGATGGCGTTAAAAGCTTGCATTCAATCACTTCTCTTTTAATAGTTGTTTATTGCACCCTCCCCTTTCTTATTGAACTTTAATTTTAAATATTTGTTGGTTGAAAATTTGACATTTTGATGGAGAGCCAGTGAAAACTTTGGATGTCTAGCTAGTACTCTTTATAAGAATTTGGAAAGGTAGGGAAGAGAGAAGGCATAATTACTATACTAAGCTGGGTGCCAAGCAAAATTAATTAAAACTTTAATATGATAAGTTGTCACTCTTGTAAAGAAGTTATACAGAAAGTAACACACATGCCTATATACACAAACCCAAAGAAGAAGAAAAAGAACTAAACATATGTCTGTCATAATCCCATCTTATGAGATGGCACAAGCACCAATACAGGTTCCCATTCTTTTCTTGTTCTGAAATTTCTCTTGAATTGTCTCCAACTGCAAAATGATCTCTTCGAATGTTGGCCGGCAATCTGGATTCTGGTGCCAGCATTCTTTAAGGAGCCTAAATTATTCAAAGCAGAGAACGCTTACTTCATAATCATATGCAAAACAAATGTCTGTTTAAGAAAGAGAGTAATGTGTCTTGTGCAATTCAAGATTAATGATTCTATTAAATTTGAGTTCGGTTGGAGGCTATTGTCTCACTTTTAAACCAAATTCAAGAATAATGGATTCTAATTGGCAGCAAAATGAAGCATGACAGCTCCAACTGTTTGGGGTTGCTAGAAAATTTTTAGGACAGATTCCTAAAGACTCTTTTTGAGTAATGCTTGTACTGTATGTAGCAGTAAGGTTTATTTTTGTGCTTGTTAACAACCTGCTATGGGATAACATTTAAAGTAGTCGAAGAACACTCACGTCCTGATTGGTTCCGGATACAAATAAGAGAAGAGGGGCGGTCGAGAATCTTCATATGCTCGCTTGTCTGCAATTTTCTCCGGGTCCTCTGCCAGATTAGGTGGTCCTCCTAGAAACATCTGTAAGCAAAATCTGTGAATATATATGACATAGTGGAAAGGCTCAAATTGGATATGCCATAAGAAATCATCTTCATAAATGACTACTGGAATATAAGATTTCTAAAGTTTAAAGCAAATGCACCTCATGTACTATCAGAGCGAATGAGAAGATATCGATACTCGTCCCATATGATTCTCGACGATAAACCTCAGGCGCCATATAACGATCTAGCAAAGATGACAAGAGCATTAGAGCTAGCACCAAATTGCTAGGGATATATACTTGGTTTTTAGTGAAAAGGCATCTCTTACATGAACCTGTTCGTCCAGTCATTTTGTAACCAGATACATCATTTTGCTGTGCAATTTTGCTTAAGCCAAAATCTGTGACCTTGAGTCTCCCAGCTTCATCCTGTAACACATTTCTATAGAACAAAGAAGAAGCATTGGTTGCCGGGGAGGGAACAATCTGTATAATTCACTTCAAAATGCATTTTAATACTGTTTCCTTGCTGTACCTTGGTGTCAAATCTCTGTGGATTATAGGGCGTGGTTTATGCTGATGGAGATAATTCATACCTCTGCAACATTTTTGAACATAGTCATCAACAACAAGTTCACATGAAAAGTCTAAAAAAAGGGAGAAAAAATAGTAACATATACAAATGAGATATGTGACAAGAATGAAAAGATACTTTTTTCATAGTCCCTTGGGGGGTCATTATCAATTTATAACTTTAATTTCATATTAGTAGGATATATGAGTACCTGGCGATATCTAAAGCATAAGAAACTACGGTTTGTAAATCAAGTCTTCCTTTCCTCTTTAATATATCATGCAAACTTCCCTGGTGCATCAAAATTGGGAAAGTTTAAACATGAACATGAATTTAGGAAGAAAAGGAAATTAAGTACTAAGATAACTTACATTGCAAAGATACTCGGTAAGGAAGATCAAGCGGTCAGTGTGCCTCAGAACACCAAGAAATTGCACTATGTTAGGGTGGCGCAACTTTTGCCACAAAGCAAGTTCCTTCAGAAAGATAGTCCTGCAATTAGCAAAGTTAGTTCAACTTGGTTGAATCCGGAAAATGAAGATACTGGCATCAATTTACGACTTTAGCAAACCATATAGCATGGTTCTGTGCTTAATATATGCAGACTAAAAATCTAGACTAACCAAATCTTTATCAAATTCAAAACTATATGCAGACATTTACGCTGTTTAAAATGCACATGATGTGACCAACCCTTTCCACACAAGATGAGAAAGATCATAGGAGGTTTTCGTTGGTATGATAGTTTACATCAAGTTTATACTTGTTATTTCTTATCAGTGATTACTTTCTCTTTTAACTGCCATGATCTGTTTATTTTGCTGCCACTTATAAGATGACTAGAAACCATTAGATCAAGATATGCAGATAGAGAAACTCACTTCACTGTGGGATTGGAAGCAATGGAGGATCGGATTGTTTTAGCAGCAACTTCTGTACCACGCCACTTCACTAAATAAATTTCACCATATGATCCCTGCATTGCTAGGAAATTTTAAGTACATATGAAGTATCACGAACGGGACAGAAAACCAAAAAAGTGCAGGTGCAGAGGTTAGATATTTCACACAAAGCCTACTGAACAAAGTTAGAACATCAAAGTGCGCTGAGGTGCCTTTGTTGCAATTATGTTCCAGAAGAAACTGAACTAACAAAATCTACCTCTCCAATAAGCGTTGCTTCATCCATGTTCACCTCAGTGTGTTCAATTTCATAGCACGGAAGTTGGGAGTCAAGCCCTACCTTTAACATATAAAAAGATTACATTTGCCAGTAAGTAAATTCGAATTTCGAACAATATGTAAGGACATGTAGATGAATCGATTGAGAAGAAATGCAGACTGCAGACTATAAAAGCAAATATAATCTGTTGATCTTTGTAACATGTGTGAATGCATTAGGAAAGTGAAATACCGGATCTATTCCACCTCTAGCCTCCAATATCTTGCAAATCGCCTCATGACTGAAGCTACGAGCATCTGACAGTGGCTGCAAGATCACTCATATTAACAACACATGGCTTAATCCTTTATATATAATTGGAGAAATTTTTTTGCTAACTATGACATACCTAAAGGATTTTGTAAAATGCTTTAGTATTTGTTTCTAACTATGTGTCAAAGCATATTATTAGTATATAATTGGAAAATTTTGGATGAACTTACAGTGCGGCCCCAGCGATCCGTGGAGTTCACATCAGCACCTTTATGAAGAAGTAGATCAACAATCTCAGTGCAGCCTTCACAGGATGCCAAATGAAGAGCTGTTCTCTTATCATAGTCAGCCAGATTGGGCTTCACACCTTTCTCTAACTCATGCATCACCCCTGCTTTGTCACCCTTGCTTGAACAATACAGCAGCCGATACGGGCTGTCCAGGCCAACTTTTTGACCCTTCTGCATGATGATAAGTAAAAAAAAATTCAAACTTTTTGCATATAACTTTGTAATAAATGAAAACTCATGCTGCATAACACTTCAATCACCTCTTTGCTTAACATCTATACCTATAAGCTAACAATTTGTTGTAACTTCAGGCTGTGAAATTATATTGGAATTTCAATCCAACCCTCTATTTGCTCTGCTTTCCAATGTTCACCACAAAAAACAGAACAAAAAACAAAACAAAACAAACAAAAAAAAGAAAAAAAGCAGACTGGTTTGACAATATGAGAATTGATCACCTTGGATGACTGAGATGATGAAAGAGGTCTGCAATCTTCCATGAGATGAAATCAGGAAAACACTTTTAAGCAGAGAAGTGTGATTTTGAATATGTTTAAGGGAATGTTTAGAGTGATTAATTAGAGATAATGCTTGGAGTTGCATGTCTGAAGAGCATTTCTAATGTTGTGTCGGAGTCGACAAGGTCTCTTAAATGTCTGTTTCTGGGGTTTTATAACGAAAAAGGCAGGAGAGTCGCCTCGTAGTATTCGCTGAGTTAAAGTTAGGATTTGGTTGACTTCTTGTTTGGTTCCTGCGAAAATGGAAGGGGATAAGTTTGACCATGCTGAGTTTTCTCGGGTTCGATTTTACTAAGGTTTCTCCCTCAGAGGGCAAACGGATGAGCGAGCGAGGACATTCAGAGTTGGCGGGGTTTTCTGTTTCCCAAAGGAGGAACGACGCGGTCTCACTGTATACTAACGTTGCAAACAATATTAGCGTATAATACATTTTCAAGGACGACGAATACAAAGGTGTGACACACATAAAATTTCAATATTTTGTCAATTTTCTACAATAGTGATATTTCAAAGCATTTATCCTGATTTAATGCAACTTAAAAGGAAACAAGATAATGAAATTTAGGTAATTTTTCTTTTCTGAACAGAGACATTTTACTTTGTATCATTTCAAAGACATTTTACTTTGTATCATTTCAAAAAAGGTTGCCAAACTGGGGGTACGTAAAAGATATTCTTTCTTTTCCATAAAATATTTTTTTTAGAGAGAGAGAGAGAGAGAGAGAGGGGAAAGGAATGCAATGCATAGCCTTCATTGGATCTCAAGCCTCTGCATTTAGAATCCACCCATTTTTCTGCATTTGGCTTCATCTCAGCTGTTATAATAATCCAACAATCTACAACATGACATGGCAAGTATCATAAGTTCAATTTAATTTTAAGAGTCTAAAAGTCCAATTTTGCCCTTCCAATAAAATTAAGAAAGAAAAAAACAAACAAGAAACCAAACCCACCCCATCCCAGCATCGGCGTTGTCGCACCCACACCACCACCCCCAACCTTCCTTATTTTTGTCTTCGGTAACGATGGACTCCCTTGTGCACCAAGTGTATAGGCTTTCAAATGGCTAGAGGTCCCGAAGTGCTCTATTGCTGAGACGTCAGTTATGTTATTTTGTTGTTTCGACTATTACTACTTTTCAATCTTTCACATTGTTATGTTTGTTTGTGGCACTTTAAGGTCGTTCTTGCAACCTTTCTAGCTTTTTAGTGAAAGCATATCTTCGAACCAAAAAAAAAGAAAAAAAAGGGAATGCAATTCAACTATATGATTTGGGTTTTGATTTCTACTTGAATTGGCTAATGAATTGGATCCATGCAAACTTTGTCAAAATTCTTTTAGGATTATGATTCCTTTATGAATTGGGTGTTGATTTTGTTATTTTATGTGTTTCTAGGTATGAGAATTAGGTTATTTTCATGTGAGAAATTTTCTGGGTATGGTTTTTGTTGGGGTCTTTTGTTGAGAGCTACAATGGGCTTGTTGGACTACTGCATCGAGCTCTCTTGCGCCCCTGTCTGAGTTTGCGGCACCAAACCCCAAAACACCCCGAAAGAGTTGAAACCTTAGGGAGTGCTTTGGTCTTCTTTAATGGCTCTTCAGTACATTGAAGTTTTGATGAGAATGGTACATTAGCTACTGTGAAGCTATTGCTTGATGATAGAGGTGGAGCAGACGTTGGAAAGGGTTTGCTTGAAACATAGTGGAATAGGTGTTCTAGCAGCTGCTACTTGTTTGATTGGGCTTACAGCGACGAGATGCTTGGTCGCGCCTTTGGATTTCTCACCAAAAAGGTTATGCCCGTGATTTCAACTCGGCTTCAGAAAATAATTGTTTCATATTTGGAATAAGGTTTTTGGGAAGAGAGAGAGAGAAAGGGATATATATATATATAATGATAAGATGGAAGAACCAGAGCTTGAATCTGGTGCTTCTAGTAGTGGGGGAGTACGCTTGCCCCTATGCTTGAGTTTAAGAACCAGGCCCCAAGAGTGCTTCCAAAAGCTCGTGGAGCCTTAGGAAACACTTTGGTTCCTCTCACCAACAAGATAGACAATTGTTACAGATCAATATTATGGTTTGGCATGAGAAGCTTGTGGCATGGAAGCTAAGCTTTCATGAGTTTAGCAGTAGAGGGAAAGAACTTGAATTTCTTATGGAAGCGAAGGTTTAGAGCAAGGGGTAGAGAGAAATTTGGGGGGATTTTGACTAAGGAAGAAAGAGAGATATGGAAATAAAGAATGGGGCTGTCTTGAGTAAATTTCCAGCAGCTTGACAAAGCTTGGTCACGCTCCAGGATTGTGTCTTTGCTGGGTAGAAGGTGCCTCCTTTTATAGGTGTTGGAACCCTCAATTTTATCAGGCATTTCTCTCATTTTCCCTTCCCTTTCTTCCATTTCAACCTCATTTGGTGAAACTTCCCCAGCCTACGCACCTAGGCACAAAGCCTTTTTTAGGGTTTCAAGATCTTCACGCAACTGGATTTCTTTATGTGGGTGAGGCGCCCTCCACTTTTCTCTATGGTTTTCCTATTTGAGCTTGCATAAGAAAGGAACATGGGTAGGGGCATTAGTCCAATGGGTATTCCTCATGCGCATATGAATTTCCTTTGGTTTTTGCAATGGCTTACCATTTGACTTGGTTTTGAGGCTTTTGACAACGCTAGATTTGATGCTAGATTTTTATGAGGTGCTAGGCTGGGCTTTTTTTCTAAGGTATTGGGTCATTGGCATTCTATTTCCAGCGGCCTGTGAGTTTGGTTTCGTCAAGTTGCTGGAAGTAGCTTATTTACTTTGTTTTTGACAATGTGCTAGATGTCTTAGCTGATGTATGATTTTTTTAAGTGTTGCAGACCATTGGATATTCTCCTAAGGGATTGGGTCACTTTGCTCTCTCTCTCTCTCTCTCTCTCATGCTTACCCATATGTTTCGGGTCAAGAAATAAGCTTGAGTTTTGATTCTCCCAAGCAGCCCAAAACTTCCATTCCTTGAACATTCAATGCGCATTATGAATACTCATAACCATCTATACTACAACCCACTCAGCAAGCCCTATACATTCGTGTGGCTTGGAGCCACTTAAGCTTATAGCGTGGCTTAGTACCAAAATGAAGGTTTTTCGCTTGGCGTTGCACGTTACTTAGCGTGTTTGTGCTCGAGCTTTCCCATATTATAGTGGACTATAGCCGGGTTAAATGGTGCTTGACGGGACAATAAGCGCGGATTTATAGAACCAGTACATTTTACAGGCTTGTTATGGTATCTCTGCATGACGAGTTGCGTGTTTGCTTGGCGTGGCATGTGGACCATAACTTGCGTAAGCACATACAAAAAATTCTTGCATACCCAAGTCAGGCTTCTTTCCCGGTTAAGTGTTGTATTGGGCCAGAAATATATTTGGGCCCAACCTTGGATTTTTTGGGCCTCAACAGTTTCTACAAGTTATGGGGTTGTGTTGATAGAAAAGAAAAGAGAGGTTGTGGCCATAGTCTAAAATATCGATAGTATTAATGAAATATCGAGGATATTATCTTTTTTTCGAATCACGAATATTTCGGAACGTATCCATACACATATCATATAAATATCGATAATATCATAAAATATCAATGTTGATAATTTTGCTCACATTTTAGCAATATTTTGTCAAAATATTGCTATAATATCAAAAATATCGATGTAATAAAAAGAAAGGAAAAAAAAAAACAAAGCATACAAGTAAAGGGGATTCGAACACCTATCATTTCACTCCTCCAACGCCTAAATCACTATCTTGCTTATGTTTTTGTGAAATACGCAAAGGAGAACTCAATGTGGTACTAAGTCACTCATGTATCTTACCATGCAATGTATAAAGTGTAAAATATTGTAGTAAATCATTATATATAAATAATTATAGTGTGTTTAATCTTCTTTCATTAATTATTATATATTTTCTACACTCAAAGTGTTTGTCAGTTCGCTATATAATCAACTTAAATCAGTTAAACCTATCATGCAATGCATTTCCTTTCATTTTTGTGTGATAAACTAATAGATAATTGACTAAATAAACATCCTTCAAAGTTTCAATAAAAATTCTCAAGTTTTTCTTACAATTTATGTGGTTTTTATTTAATTTTTATTGATATTGATAATATCCCGATGTTTTCATGGAAATTTCCTTGGTTTTTTAGTACCAATATTTCCAATACTATTGATATTTTATACCTTGGCTGTGACAAAGAGAAGATGATAGAAAGAAAGGAAGAGATGGGTAGGGCCACCAGTGACCAATGCCAATAATGGGAGGAGGGTAGAGGCGGTGGGTCCCTGATGGGGGAAGTTTGTGCTCGGTTTGTTTTTGTTTTTTTTTTTTTAAGTTTCAAGTTTTGAATTTTTTTTTAATTAAACGGCAAAATTGAACTTTAGGTTGTTAAAAAAAACATGGTAGTTCTCATAAAATACAATTAAATTTATAGTTGTTGACGTGTCATGTTATATTTATATTATAATGACAACTAAGATGAAGCAAAATATGAAAAAATGCGTAAATTCTAAATGCAGAGGGTCGGATCCATCTTCATCATGTTAGGAAATAAATAAGTAAAAACAATAGCAAAATTTCTCAATAAAAAATGAATCCCACAAGCGAAAAGTAGGAAGAAAGAATTTGGAAAATCTCAAAAACCCTCCTTCGGATTTTCAAATTTCAAAAAATTCCTGACGTCGAAATAAAAGCACAATTACCCTCCAAATCAACCCCAACCTGATTTTGACACACACCATCGTCACTCACACTCTCTCACTCTCTCACTCTCTCTCCCTCTGGATTTGAGACATGGCGTTGAACGAGCGTCAGGGCTCCGAAAGCGGACCCGATCCAGAAGAGCTGGAGGTGCTGGAGTGTGAAGTGAAGGAAATGGCAGAGAAGATTTTAGAGTACAGAGCCACTTTACCAGATCAGCTCAAGAACACCTTCGCCTCAATTCTCGCTGCTCAGAAACCCCTTTTTCTGAATGGGTCGGATCCTGGGACTTCCGGAGCTCCGAATTCGGGTGCATTTCTTTTAACTTCTTGTTGTGTTCTGTATACTTTTTAGGGTTGTTGGATAATGAATGCCGTGGTTCTCAGATCAGATTGATATTGTTTGAAAACTTTTAACGTCTGGTTGGTAGCTAGGAAAAACGAGGTTGGGATTGAGATCGAAAAGTTGGGTCTTTTTAGACATGATTTATTTGGGTTTCTCAGAAATTTCAGAATCAAAATTGGGTCTTTTGTGAAAAGAGTGAAGTAAGGTAAAGTGTGCGTGTTAGGAAACTGAAAGACTCCCTAGCTTGGAAAATGTCAAGAATTATAACTTGAGGTTCATTTCTTTTCATATAATTTTGGTTTGCACAGAAGATGGAAGCTTGGTACGAGGAACCCCCTTTTGGGAGCCCAAGTGGGATTTTAATTTTCTTTGGTGACTGCAAAGATATTTGAACGGATTTTTATGTTTCTGTGGCAATAACGATATAAATAGGAAAGCTTGTGTTGGCATAGTGTTTAAGGCATCCATCTTTTGTGGTAGTGATCATACTAGCATTAGTGCTTTCACACACCAGACATGGCTGATTTTGATGCTGTGCCTCTTTTGCCATCTCAAGAAAGGAGGCTCATTGGTGGAAATGCTTACTTGAGAGATAAAATTCCTCTCCCTTGTATTATGCTCTTTAAGAATGGGGAAATCAGTGAACCAACGGTATGTTGCTCTGTTGCATGGCAATACTGATGGATGAATGTTATTGAAGGCAAGATTGGTGGTAGTCACCGTGTGAAAGTGGTCGTCTTAGTTGAATTAATTGTAGCACACAAGTGGAGATGATGTCTTTTTTATGTAGTTGAATATATGGCTTTTGTTTGGCACAGGCCGCAGGGGTGAATTATTTTATGATTGTGATGGTGAAAATGATGAGTCATAAATTACAATGGTAGGACTATGATAGTAAAAGCAATAGCTTTTGTTTCAACTAGGTTTCCCCCTTTCTCTATTGGTGTTGCTTGATTAAAGTTTTGAAATAACCATCTCTAAGAAACTGTTGTATGGTTTTTTGCTCATAGATTGGTGCTTTATTTACCTGGGGTAGAATTTCTTTCGTCTGTCATTAAAACCTTTTCCATGATTTCCTATATTACCTTGATTGAGTATGCCTATACACTCTTTGTTTTCAGTGCCTACTTATCCCCCAAAGTTAGAAAAGTGAGGTAGCATGGAATTTCCATTTTTAGGGTAAATTTCCTGGTGTGGTTGAAGCACTTAACAAACTTATATTTTGCAGAGGCAGGTCAAGTGGCTTCTAATAAGGGGGCATTACTGGCTAATGGAGATCAGACTTCCGAGAAGTTGCGATTGTTTAGAGATAAACTTTCCAGCAATGTTGCTGCCTTGCCTATTGTTTTGAAGAGGATGACAGAGTGTATTTCAAAGATTGACAATTTAGACTCTGAAAACATAATCATACATCCTGCATTTAAAAAGAAAAGGACTAGTTGACCGAGTTTTCAACCCTTGAATGACTGCTGTATCACCTGTTGATTGATGTAGAATGACACATGTTTTGAAATTTGATCAAATTTGATTCGTCTGATCAAAACCCGTATATGATGATGTAATTACTCAAGAAAAGAGTGCTTTGAAATATATCATAATATGTTGTTGCAAATTTCCCAGAAAGCTCCTCTTTCAGATATCCTCGTGCGCTTGTTCTTTATGTTTCTGTTCCTTATTTTTACTTTTTCTCTTTCAGATAGCCTATTACTGCTATTTAAATAATTCATATGTAGGTTTTCATTGTTCCATATTCCCCTAAATATTGTGAGGTAAGAAGGTGACAAGCCAGTTAAACCATCAGGAAGAAGAGGAGCAAAGCTTTGTACCTCTGACAAATCTTTTTGCTCCAAAATTCTCATTTTTATCAGTAACCAAAGAACTTGAAAGAGAAAAATAAATCCTTGAAATTTCAGATAATTCCAATAATTTAAACCCAAGATCACTTTTTTCCTTCTCTTTTGGTAATTGGTTTTTTTGTTTTCCATTGGGCCTGTAAATCTTTCAAACATCCAACTAATTAAAACATTTAAAACTTAAATCTAAAATTAGCACAAAGTCCTAGGCTTGAGCATCGGGTCAATACCAATGGTTTCTTACCAATCCAATTTTTTATTGGATTACAGATTTCACAAGCCAATCCAATACAATCGAATGTCAGGATTCAATTTAATCCAATCCATTATGCATTGGATTGGATTGAATTGGATGATGGATTTGTATGAAAATATAATCATTGCAAAAGAACTTTAGTCTTTCATTACATGTAATTCAAAATTTAATACAATCAAAGATACAATATGAAATTTAAAAACAACATTACATTAAGAATTACATCCATTCTTTCAAAACAAACTTTGAGAACTCTTTCAGGCTTCCACGTCCATCAATCCTTCCAGTTACTGAGCATGCAATCATCCACATCAATTTTCATTCAATGTAAGTTTTGATGTAGGACCTAGAATTTCTACAAAGAATAGAATGTCATATTAAGATAAATATAATAAAACCAGTAATTTAAAATATGAAACTTATCTTCAAATAATGTTTACCTGATTCAATGTCTTCAATATCACCTATGATCTAAAGAATATTAGTTTTTGGTGAAGAATGTAATCAATTTTGTGTGCAAATGAGTGCCTCCACTGTTCTTGGGGATAATGAACTCCTATATGGATCGAGAATGCCACCACCAGTACTAAAACATCTCGGATGCTACATAGACGTGGCGGATCCAGGAAGTTTTCAAAGGAGGGGCAATAACATTTTGATAGGACGGAATTTAAAAAAATAAAATTAAAGAACATATTAAAATGATTATTATAATGAAATATATATTACAATAGCTATAATCAAGTAATTGAAGCAAAATAATCAATCTGAAAACTATTTTTATCTAGGCTGACTTGCTAAGGAAATAAGAATAAGCTAGGGAGGTTTACAGAATTATACATACATATATGCTGCAGTGATAACGATTTGGTTTTAACTGATTGGTCAAGACTCAACATTTCACTTTTAACTAGTTGGGCTGTAAGTAAGGTTTTTATTAATTTATTAATTTTGTTAGAGTTTGGGCAGGAAAATGAATTTTATTTCACAAAAACGATAGAGTTTGACTTTTAATTAACTTCAATGAAACGTGCGTTTCATTAAACAAAACTAAAGGATGACGTCGTTTGTGAAAAAGAAAATTAGGGTATAGAGTTATCTTCTTCCTTCGTGAACCATCGCCTCAACCTCCATTAGAGACAACTCTGCTACACATCATGCACCTCACATTGCCTTGAACCATGCTAGTATGTGTAACTTGCCAAACTATTGGCTCTGGCACAGAGGGGCAAATCTAGCACCTCCATGGCTTTTTCCCGATGAGGGGAGGTGCATGTGCATCTCCTTGCGGCTCTGTAGGTCCGCCACTGACAGTAGAGACAGGTATTGCCAAAACATCTCGTGAAATACAAGACAAAATCTTATGAACTCCTACACTTGCTGCTTATTGATAGGCAGTTGCTATGAAGCACGAACATAGATACGGATACAGTGATACGATACGACACGACATGCAAATACTGCAAATCTCCAAAAACTAGGATATGATGAGGTTAGGAATATGGCAATTAAAAAAATATATTAAAATATAATAAAACAATATATATAATTCCAAACGTATTTTAAATAACATAAATATTCAAATTCATCAACCAAATTCAAATTTGAATAATGAAAACCACAAGTCTCAATCAACTTCAATATTTGTAATGTCTTCCTAAATTATTATTTTTGAACGAAAAGGAACTTTATTAAGAGGAAAAAGCCACAAACATAACAAAAAATTATTCTCGTGGTCCTTCAACTTCAATTTCGTTAGGATAAATGGTTTTGCCGTCAATTTTATTAATTTTTCTTTTAAATACAGGGGCAAAATGATAATTTTTTTTTAATCAAAATTGATTTAAGAATCTGATCAGAAAAAAATAATCAGTTGGCATACCCATACGCATGCCTCTCTCTCCCTTGTTTTTTTAGTTTGATGACTAAAGAATTCTTATGCCGGCCACTCAATGTCATACCATTACCTTTAGTTATTTTATTTTTTTATGAGCACTTCTTTTTTTTTTTTTTGGCAAATACATATATATATTTTTTTGTCTGATCATATACATATATATTAGGCTAATATAATTTTTTTTGTCTCAATCGTGGGCCCCGGGCGGTGGCCCTGGTTGCCCTGGCCAATGGCCGGCGGGCCGGCTCTGCCTCTCAATGCACCAGTGTTTCAACTCTTACCTGGTCTTTGTTCAAATGAATCACTTGCTGCCCATTGTTAGGCAGTTGGTTCAACCGGCAGTTGATTCCCATTTTGGCAGCAGCAAAATGAAGACAAAATTGTCTTCAATTTCTGCCATCATTTACGGCCACATGACTTTCTCCACCATTTAAAATTGCATGATGTTTTAACAAAGAGTCTGAACAGTTCTCACATTTCACGTGGTCAAGGATTTAAGACTTCATTTCCGACTTCTGGACTCTCATCTCAAAGAGTGTGAAAGCGGTTTTGTCAGAATTCTGTCTTAGGATAAAGAGTCAAGTCAACCCTGTTTCGTCAATCTTGAGGTATCATACAAGCATATATATGTACTTCACTAGTTTTGCATGTATGCTTACTTTGGTTGTGCTTTATCTTTTTCCTAAAGAGTTTCCCTTGTTCGTCCTGATCACGACTGTAGCTAACATGGCTGAAGCAAGGTGCTGCTTCAAACTCATCGGTGCAATTGTGGTGGTGCTTTTACTAAACATGAACAGTCCTTGCATTGGATGTAGCGAGAGGGACAGGCAAGCACTCCTTGCACTCAAACAAGGCCTCGTGGGTGACGACGGCGATCGCCTCCGGTCATGGGGAACAGAAGCCCAAAACAGAAATTGTTGCCAATGGGAAGGAGTCTACTGTAGCAGCAACCAAACTGGCCATGTTGTTAAGCTTGATCTTGAAGACCAATCTTTGCGAGGTAAGATTAGTCCTGAACTCGTGAAGTTGCAACATTTGGAATATTTGAACCTTCGTTTCAATAATTTGAGTCAGAGCCAAATTCCAGATTTCACTGGATCTCTGAGCAATTTAAGACACCTCGACCTCTCTTCTGCTAATTTTGGAGGTCAAATTCCAAACCAACTTGGAAACCTTACACACTTGCAATATCTCGATCTCAGCTCTCATTATTATTCTGTTATACGCCCTAGGAACTCTATTCATGCACAAAACCTCAATTGGCTCCCTAATCTTTCAGGTCTGGAACACTTGGACCTAAGTCACACTAATCTCAGTGATGTTGTTGGTTGGCTGGAAGCAGTTAATGTGTTTCCTAAACTAACAAACTTGATATTAGATGGGTGTAATCTTCCTCCTCCAATTATGAAAATACCTGCAGGATGACTCAAAATGCCTAGAGGAGGGTGAATAGGCCAATTTAAGATTCTAATCAAATAAATAAAAATAAACTTCGGTAGCAGGATTGATATGGCTTATCAATCCTGTAGCACGTACTGAGCATAAAATAAAAGAACACGCAGAGAATTATTTTACGTGGTAAAACCCCACCTCTGGGAAAATCCACGGGACTTCTCAGTCCAACACAAATCCACTATAGAACGATGATTACAAGAAGTACTCACACACTTATCCTAGACACATTCTAGATAATGTTTACCGACTTCTTCAGTAACTCAACTCGTCACGGGATGATCTTGACACTCTTATGTTGAGCAATACTGGCCACGATTGCTTCAAGCTCACGGAGGAAAACCGCCACCACGGTCTTGGTGCCCTCAACCGTATGAGTCACCGACATGCATATGAATGCAATATGAATGATTAAATTGTTTGATAAATCACCAAGTAAACATTGAACACTTGATGATTTATCTCAAATATACGCACAGCAGCTTTTCTTAGAATTCTATATGCTGAAAACAAATATCTCAAAAAGCTCCAAAATAAAGAATGGCACATAATCTTTTATACAAGACTTGTTCTCTCTCATAGGAGAAACCCAATAGAGTCACGAATCATCAACTTCCTATTGCACCACAACCTATCATCAATAGGAGATTTGATTCACCTTGGACTCAAAGTAATGACGCCTCTCTTTAAACCAAATTGACTAAGAGGTAAGCAACAAGCAAAGTCACAATAGGAAAAGATAATATTTTAACTTCAATTAAAATAGAGTTGAACTAGGAAAGTAATCTCAAGAGATAAAATCTAATCCTATTAAAAATAAGATTAAGATAAAAATACTTTGAGTGAAAAAAAAAACTCCAACTAGGAATCCTATAATGAATGCATGATTATGTCATGATTTACCTGAAGTCAAGTTTCTCATATCGGTCAAGTCATGCCTCGGATGTATGGGGTTGAATGAGTTGTGCCAAAACATCCAGTAAACAAGTCTAGGAAATGACAATACAAATTTCGTACTAACAATCTCCCCCTTTGGCATTTCCTAGACAAAACACCTATTACAACTCAAAAGAAATTACATGGGATTTAACAAATGAATTCTTATTCTAAGCTTGAAGCCCTGAATCCCTGCACATTATGAAACAACAAAACCAGTGAAGCATGTGGGAGAAGAAATGTAATTCAAAGCAGAATTACAACACAACTCCCCCTTAATTCCATAACACAATCTCTCCCCCTTAATTCCACAACACAATCTCTCCCCCTTTTTGTCAGGAAATCCAAAGGGCAAAGAATGAACATAAGGGAGCATATATAAGAGGAAGAAAGAAAAGAAAAAATAAAAATAAAATCAGATTGCATTCCCAACATAT
Source organism: Prunus mume (assembly GCF_029339155.1). Classification (NCBI taxonomy): domain Eukaryota; kingdom Viridiplantae; phylum Streptophyta; class Magnoliopsida; order Rosales; family Rosaceae; genus Prunus; species Prunus mume. The sequence continues at coordinate 20,832,253 of NC_142702.1, forward strand.
AAAGACATAGAGAATAACCAATAAAGCATGTAAGAGGCTTTATCTTGAAAACAAACAAATTTTTTTTTTTTTTTTTTTTTTTTTTTTTGGGATAAGCGACGAGGGAAAATAGAGAACTAAAAGAATAATGAGAAGTAGTTAAGAACCAAAACATATAAAAACAAAAGCAATACACTCAAGACATGAAAGCTCAAAACAATCAAGACATAAAACATACTGTAGATGCAGACCCAAAGTTCTCTTGAAGATATAATTATTTTCCATTCATAAACATGCCAAGTTTGTGAGTAAAGAATGAAAGAAGCAACAAACCCTTTGTTGTCTTGAACGCATGTGAAGCAAAGCATGTCAGGGACAAACACACGACAGACACGAGACTCACAAACTCACAGAGAACGGTGAGAGGCATACCCACAGTCATGGTGAAAGATAAAAAGGCATCAAATGAGTCTACCATCAAGGAGCAAATGTGTTAAATGAACTCTTTTCAATTAAGCACAAAAAATATGTCCACACAAGACGAATCCCACCAAAGATTGAACAAACACTAAGTGCATAGTAAGTATAAGAAGATCAATTTATATAAATATTTTTTAATACGAATTTAGTGGCTCACTTTATCTAGCTTTCGACATGATCCATGTAACGGATGGTCAATCGATTGTGCTTACGCTCAGATAGACGGAGGCAACTGGGTGATGAAGCACCCCTGGGGAAATACTGATCCGAATCATGAAGGCTCCAAAGATAAGCAAGGATAGCAAACCATCACAACTCTTTGACTCGAACCTCGACGTTGGTTAGACAAGAGGCCCTTGCTTGAGCAATGAGTGGTTGACACCCTCTTTTCTTTTTTTTTTTTTTAATTAATATTATTATTTTTTTTTTTATAAACAAATCAAGAACTTACGCACAGTAGTGTTATGGCAATCCAAAGAGAGACAAGTGCATGATAAGAGATATTCAAAGGACTTCAAGGAAAAGAGTGTGGTGTGCAAAATAAAAATAAATAGATGGATAGATCATTTAATGCAGTTTATAATGCACCAAGACAATGGAAACCTTTGTGTGAAGCTGAGAGTGTAAGTTCTTAATATAGTGCAATGTCAGAGCCCAATCTAAGATCAACAAATACGTTGCATTCATGGATTGATACACCTTAACAATCCTTGCAAAGCTGGACAGATTTATAAACACAGAAATTAATTGAAAAATCATAAAACATGAAAGAGGCTTTGGCATGCAATAAACTCCAAATTAATCTAGAGCACATATACCTAAAGACTTTCTAAGAGTGTCAAATCGAAGATTATCCAAGGAGTTTTGCAGCAATACATTTAAGATCCAAACTTTCTAAAGCAAGCGGGTTCATGCAACATTAGTGGAGGAAGACATACAATTATGATTTTCCTTTTTCCTCCAAACTAACTTTGTCTTAGTTGACGGCAAACAATGAAAAAGAAGATAGTTTGGATAAGCGGTTTACCTCTTTCATAAGATTTGAAATCTTATGTTGGATACTACTTTTCCACCCATGCCATGAGAATTTGAACGAACAAATTCGTTTCGCTTATTGCATCTCGGTCTTATGTGCCCACGAGTTCCACAAAAGTGACAAATTGGAATAAATTTCTTGACTTCATGAGAGGCAGAAGGTTCAATAGGTGAAGTGGATTTGACAAACTTTGTTTTAAACACAGCGGAAGACTTATTACTTGGTTCAAATCCCAAGCCTCGTTTGTCACCATCTCTTCGTCCCATGCTAATCATCTTGTCAATTTTTTCTGCACCAATGGTTAAAGAAACAATCCTTTCTTTTGAATTTTTAAGTTCAAGTTCAAGGGCTTTGTTGTCGAAGTTAGAGAAGCAATTAATTTATTATGATCAGTCAATTTTTTCTGCAAAAACATCAATTTTTCGTTCATACCTGCACTTACCTTTTCGGAATCTGCATCGAGGGGATTGAAACTCGTTTGCAATCCTGCAATTTTCCAGCTTCAGACAAGCAACTTCTTTGGACGAGCTCACTATTTTGTTTATTGAGCTTCTGAGATGCAGCCAACAAATCATCATATTTGTTCATGATAAACTCAATATTTATACCTTTACAATCATCATCCTCACGTGATTCATCCAAGCTAATCTGTAGTTATAAGTGCAACGCGTCTTTTCATCATTCTCGCATTCCGATTCACTATCACTCCAAGTAGTATGCATTGCCTTATTCTTGCCATCCTTTTGTTTCTTTAAGGTGTTGGCACATTCCGAAGATATGTGTCCATAGCCTTCACATTCGAAACATTTGACCTTTTCTCTTGGATTCTTTCGTTCATTTAACTGCATGCGAAAATTTAGATCCACCATCAGTATAGTTAACAAACCTATTTTTAGAATTTATACCTTTGAATCTCGACTCCTTGGATCTGATTCTTGAGAAAGTTCATGAATCGCCTTGTGAGAATTGTTAATTCCTCATCACACTGCAATCTTCATTTGAATGCTCATCATCTTCTTCATTCACAACCTTGAGCATAACATTTTTGCTCTTTTAAGAGGTAGATGTTTCATCTCATAGGTTTGTATGGACCTATGAGTTCTTGAACTTTCAAGGTGTTCAAGTCACGGATCTCTTCAATAGCCGTGATCTTTGGTTGAAACCGTTGAGGCAAGGATCTCAAAATCTTTTCACAACTCTATCTTCTGGAATTTTTTCACCTAAACTGAACAAGCATTCACAATTACACAAAGTTTAGCATAAAATTCAGAAAAAGTTTCATTCTCATCCATCATAAGTGTCTCAAATCTGTAGAAGTGTGCATTTGAAGCTTGGCTCCCTTGACAAGTATCTGTTCCTTCATGAGTAACCTGCAAAATATCCCAAGCTTCCTTAGAAGTATCACAAGCACATATATATTCAAATTGATCGGAAGAGACAGCAGTAAATAAAGCATTTAACCCCTTTGATTATTAGTGCTGTGTGTGACTTCTGCAGTGGTCCACTCCTCTCTAGTTTTGAGGACTGTGGTTTCTTCATCTCCTTTTCCGATCGTCTTTGTGGGTTTAGGAAATCCATGAACCACATGCTCCATACACGTTCATCTAAGGACCAAAGAAACGACTTCATTTTGGCCTCCAAGCGCCTATAGTTGTTGCCATCGAAATATGGTGGATGTGCAATTGAGCCGAGGCACGATCCATCCTAAGGTATGTTAGATCTTCTTTGAGTATGTCCAAGCAACCGGCTCTGATACCAATTGAAAATACCTGCAGGATGACTCAAAATGCCTAGAGGAGGGTGAATAGGCCAATTTAAGATTCTAATCAAATAAATAAAAATAAACTTGGTAGCAGGATTGATATGGCTTATCAATCACTGTAACGTCTTGGGCATAAAATAAAAGAACACGCAGAGAATTATTTTACGTGGTAAAACCCCACCTCTGGGAAAATCCACGGGACTCCTCAGTCCAACACAAATCCACTATAGAACGATGATTACAAGAAGTACTCACACACTTATCCTAGACACATTCTAGATAATGTTTACCGACTTCTTCGTAACTCAACTGCTGGTCACATCGGGATGATCTTCGACACTCCTTATGTTGACCAATACTGGCCACGATTGCTTCAAGCTCACGGAGGAAAACCGCCACCACGGTCTTGGTGCCCTCAACCGTATGAGTCACCGACATGCATATGAATGCAATATGAATGATTAAATTGTTTGATAAATCACCAAGTAAACATTGAACACTTGATGATTTATCTCAAATATGCGCACTTATTGCAGCTTTTCTTAGAATTCTATATGCTGAAAACAAATATCTCAAAAAGCTCCAAAATAAAAAGAATGGCACATAATCTTTTATACAAGACTTGTTCTCTCTCATGGGAGAAACCCAATAGGTCACGAATCATCAACTTCCTATTGCACCACAACCTATCATCAATAGGAGATTTGATTCACCTTGGACTCAAAGTAATGACGCTCTCTTTAAACCAAATTGACTAAGAGGTAAGCAACAAGCAAAGTCACAATAGGAAAAGATAATATTTTAACTTCAATTAAAATAGAGTTGAACTAGGAAAGTAATCTCAAGAGATAAAATCTAATCCTATTAAAAATAAGATTAAGATAAAAATACTTTGAGTGAAAAAAAAACTCCAACTAGGAATCCTATAATGAATGCATGATTATGTCATGATTTACCTGAAGTCAAGTTTCTCATATCGGTCAAGTCATGCCTCGGATGTATGGGGTTGAATGAGTTGTGCCAAAACATCCAGTAAACAAGTCTAGGAAATGACAATACAAATTTCGTACTAACAAATTATATCCTCTGTTTCTCTCATGAATTCTTCTAACTCTCTTGTTCATGTTGATCTCTTCCGCAACAATCTCAACGCTTCAATTTTCCAATGGTTGTCCGGTACTCATACCAACCTTGTTTATCTTGATCTCTCTTGGAACAATTTCAGAGGTTCCTCAATTCCTGCATCTTTTGGAAACATGAGCTCTCTTGAATATCTTATTCTCCAGTGTAGCAAACTTGAAGGAGGGTTCCCGAATTCCTTTGCCAAGCTATGCAGGCTGCGACGCTTGGATCTTTTGGAAACATGAGCTCTCTTGAGAGGAACAGTTGGAAATATTAGATGGGAGTTTGCAATTGGAGGGTCCAATCCCTTCAATTCTATCAAAAGCTTCAATTCTAGATCTCTCCCATAATAACTTTTCAGGGGCAGCTTCTTTTTTGTGTGCAACCAAGGATAGTAATTTAACCTTTCTTGATCTCTCCAACAATCATGTTTCTGGAGAACTTCCGGATTGTTGGATCCATTTTAAAAAATTAATCTTTCTTGATTTGAGCAATAACTATTTATTTGGAAAAATTCCCACCACGATGGGGTACTTGTTTAGTATTGAGACACTAAGACTAAGTAACAATAGATTTGTGGGAGAGTTGCCTTCACAATTGAAGAATTGTACAAAGTTGACACTTTTGGATCTTGGGGAAAATAACTTATCATGCTCAATACCTGAATGGTTAGGGGCTAGTCTTCCAAATTTGGCTATCTTAATCCTTCGAGGTAATCAGTTCTATAGAAGCATCCCGCCCCAAATATGCCATCTGACACGCATTCAAATTTTGGATTTGTCGATGAACAACATCTCTGGAACTATATCCAAATGTCTCAACAATTTGATTGTTTTGGCTCATAACGGAAATTCAAGTCTGACTATCGAACATTTATATACAACTCATCTGGAAGAAGGAGATATTCTTTGGAATTATGAGGAGGAAGCATCTTTAATATGGAAAGGGGTAAGGTCTAAATACAAAAGTACTCTGGGACTTGTAAAGAGTATTGATCTCTCAAGCAATAAGTTGATTGGGGAGATTCCTAATGAAATCACTGATCTTGTTGGTTTGGTTTCTTTAAACCTATCGAGAAACCAATTGACAAGTCAAATACCTCCAAGGATTGGAATGTTGCTGGAGTTAGATTCCCTTGATTTATCAAGAAACCAGATTAATGGCAGAATTCCAAACAGTCTATCTCGAATAGATCGTATTGGTTACTTGGACTTGTCAGAAAACGACTTGTCTAGAAAAATTCCAATAGGCACCCAGCTCCAAAGCTTTGGTCCATCTTCTTATGGTGGAAATCCTCTACTTTGTGGACTGCCACTCCTAAGGACATGCAATGAGGACAAAGAAGGTCCAAGACAAACTGTGTTGGTGAATCAAGACGATCAAGATGGGCTCATAACGCAAGGATTTTACATCAGCTTGGGGCTTGTTTGCTGTTGGATTTTGGGGAGTTTTTGGCACTCTTCTATTCAACAGGTCATGCAGATATACATACTTCAATTTCTGGGCTTGTTTCACAGATTGGTTGTACGTGAAGGCAGAAATCATCAGGCAAAGGGTGCCTAATACTAGATAAATGGTAATTACTACTATCTCTCTCACATACTATTTTTGAAATTCAATGATGCAAGTTAGTTGTTCTTTATCCTGAAATGCATGCAGATATTACAGAACATAATTAATATTTATTTATAAATAAATAAGAAAAGGAAACATGAACTTTCTTTCTTTTGCTATATAAAAGGAACATGCATGTATGATTTTGTTGACTGGTTATAATCATGCTTCCCTTAGTGTTTAGCACAGGCACCTTTGAGATGACATGCTTCCCTTCAGTTGAAGATGGACGAGACAAAGGACTGCTATTTGTACTAGCTTTCGACACGCTTAATTGCCTTTTACTGTATTGCTAGTATGAATAAAACAATGGAATAATTTGAGTTAAGTGATTCAATCACTGAAATAAAAGGGTTGTAAATCTGGTAAAGGCACTTTACTAACATTATCTTTCGTCTGTGTAAGAAAGAAAATACTTACTTTGAAAGTCCAGTATTTTATTTATTTATTTTTGTTAAGGTTCTCTTCTCTGTATGAATACCCAAAAAAAAAAAAGTAATACATTTGTAAGCTCCCAGTGTGGGGCACTAACCCACGATCACAAAGTTAAGAGCCTTGCGCTCTACCAACTGAGCTAGACGGGCTTTTGCTTTACGTGAACTCTCAGGGGGTATATATAGTAAATACACAAATCTTACCACAACATCACAGCCATTCACGTCGTGTTCAAACCCTTGGGGATGTCTACCGGTGCAAGTGTTATAAATAGCTTCACAGCTTTTACTTTTTAATCAAGAATGGTAAACCAACAAATCTTATAAATAATTTCATGTTTATGAGACATCCAAATACATCCAAGCATGTTTCCAAGACTCCTTCGGCAACAATAATTTCAAATCAAATTGATAAACATTTACAGCTGATTACATCATCATCAGAATTCAAGTTAGGTATTGAAGAACTAACCATCACCCCTTCCATATTCCCTGCATTCTCAACATCAAACATGACTGCTAAGCCCCTTTCCTACAACGTAAAATTTCTTCCCAATAGCTACAAGTTGACAGGGCGCCCTAGTGACCAAGGATGACAGCCTCCCAACAGGAATCCACTCCCTAGACTCCTTCTGCCATATCATCAGCCTGGTTCCTGAACTCTGATCCAACACATAGAGGGTCCCATCTACGGCAACTGCTGGACCCCGCCTGCCGCCAACCATGTCGGCATCTGCATGCTGCCATGTGCCACTTGATGGTTCATAAAAAACAGCGTACACATGAGAAGTTAGAGCAGAAGTCCCACAGCGAATGTAGATCTTCCCATCCATGACCACAGAATCCTCAATTTCAGGGACAATGCTTGGATCAGAGTGAAATCTCCAACTATTGGTGCAAGGGTCATAGATGTCCCAAGAATTTGGATCACTTGAATTTGAACCTAAACCACCAAAGGAAAATACTTCACAAGCGAAATAGCACCTGCATGCACAAGAAAAATAAATTAGCAAAGGCTCTTTACAATTATAATAATAACAAAAAGCAAACTAATATGAGAAATCTATATGCTCTGACAGGTCAAAAGACGAAGTTGCCAATCTTTAGCATTGCAATAGTGTTCCCTCAGCAGATAATGTGATATATTTGAACCTGGGAGAAATTATTCCAGCTTTAACCCATGAAAAACTCTGCAGAAAGTACAAGTGAAGCATCATAACAGTAGACCTCGCCAGTAGCACTTCACACCAACCACAACCACCCAACAGGTAAACTTTGTTTCCCCGCATTTTGAAACCCATGCCTTTTCTCTTCAAGACGCGAGGCGGAAGTCCATGAACAAGCTTCCATGACCTTCTTGATGAGTTGGGATCCAACACATAACAGCAAAGTCGGTCCAACTTGTCTCGACACAAAGCATAGATCCAAGTCTCATCAAGTTTATGCTATTGACGGTAAGTATGCCACTCTTCACTGCACACTAAGTCTCCCCCATCTTTTTGAAACACATTTTAGGAGTGTAAGCCAAATTTGAAATTAGCAAAGCAACAGTTCCAAAATCCTACTGTTCTTTCTGGTTGAAGTACATTAGGAAGTATAAAATGGTCTCTCTGATTCTTTCTATCTCAATGCTGCTTGAATGGTAGGGCTAGCAGAGATTCTTGAAGCCTACCCCATGATATTAGTATAAAAGGGATTCATTGATGATTTTGATAAATGGCAACGGGCGTAATGTTTTCATTTGAATGAGTTGTACACCATGATTCTTCAAAAGGGATCAGTGAGTGAAGATGTTGTAATATTCCGATTTCAGATCAGTTTGGTATGTAATTTTACACTTTAGATTAAGAATGAAAATTGTGTCAGTAATCCCAGAAAGATGGGTTGTTTGAGAGTGTCTCTGCTGAGGATGCAGTACTACTTTCTTGATCATCTGGTAGCACATCAACTGAAAACCGGTTGGGGGTGTCCAGCACATGCAGGCCTAGGTGCAAACCCAGACCAAGGTAAGCCATCTGCTGCAATATTTCTTTCCATTGTAGCCCAATTGCATAAAGTCTTTTAACAATCATTAATGAACCCAATCATCCCACACTCAACTTTTATTACTCATCTACATATTTATTGAAAACATAAAAATAAGCCCACCCACAATCATCCATTTATTAAAAATGAATGAAAGAAATATCTAGAAAGCCACAACCCATCACGTTAAGAACTGTGTGCTGCCTTTCTCCCTATATCCCGAGCCTCTGTATTTATCATCCGTGCATTTACACGCATTTAAGATAATGTTAACCATTAGCTTAATCTAATGAACTTTAATCAATCCACATCATCATAATTGTATTAAACAAAAAATAACCATTTGCACCTTATTATATTTATCTAATAACTCTGAACAAACAAAATTTGTCCCAGCAAGCAGCAACCCTACCCCATTGCATTGGTATAAAAACGAATGTCGTTGATGATTTGATCAATTGCAATGGATGTGATGTTTTCATTAGAATGAGTTACACACCATAAGGTGGTTGTAATATTCTTATCAGTTTAGTATATATATATTTTCCCATGAATTTCCTTGCAAGACAACTAACTTGTTGCTCATAATCTTGGTGCATTGCTGTTTGCTGTTTTGCTGTTGAGATTAAGAACATGACGGGGCAGAGAGGCTCGGTTTATTAGCCGAAAGGAGATGATTCCTGGGGAGACCCCTGGAATCAAAAGAGTTTGGAGGGTTTTGGGTGGAAGGAGAAAAAGAGGAGGCAAATATCCCTATCTTGGGCCCATGATTCTAGGCACTTCAAGATAAATTGGACTTTTCTCATAAAAGTGAGAAGAAATTCATCTTTTGTACTTTTTGGATACAGACAAGAGCTTCATCTTTCGACAGTTGCACATTCATCCCAAATTCAGTGCTTCATCTTTTGTATTTTTTTTGTGAGCCACGCATTCAGTCTTCCAATACCAAATTTCCACAAGTCTTCTCATCCATTTATAATTCCAAGATGCTTTCAATTACTAACACAAGTGCAGATCATTGCTGTGGTCCTGTTTGGTGAATATGTGGCTCTGTTTTGGTCACCTGTTGCTCGATTCTCCTTATGACTTGTGAATCTACTTTTCTTTGCAGCGTGTTTTAGACGAACCCAGTTTCGAGTGAAACATTTAAGTCCATTACTTGTCTACTTCAGTCAAGGAGAAATTTGAAGCAGAAGACAATAATGGAAATAAGAAAATGACGCTTCACATATGTATGTATGGCGTCCAAATTGGCAGCTCAGAAATATCAAGTTCCGTAGACTAAGTAGATAGGGAGGGAGGACCAAATTTGGTAACCACTCCTCGTTTATTTTCGTGCACTGAAAAGTCTCCACTTACTAAAGAAGTTGTACGTAAAGTAATTGAATAGGTATACATGTATACGTAATTGGATGTTTTTATTTTTGCAGACTCTTTGCAATCGGTGTGGGATCAGGTTCCAAAAGAACAAGCAAAAACAAGAAAAAGAGCAGAAGGTTGCGGAAGCAGCTTTCAAAGCTTCATGCGGCCTCCAGGCTTTAGTAATTTGGATACTGCAATTAAAAATATATATTAATATATAATAATAACAATATATATATAAAATTTCAAACATATTTTAAATAACATAAATATTCAAATTCATCAACCAAATTCAAATTTAAATTCAATTCACTCAAAATATCATCCAAATTTAGAACAACCAAACTCTAGAATAATGAAAACAAGTCTCAATCAACTTCAATATTTGTATTGTCTTCCCAAATTAGTATACCTACATATGCTAAAAAAAAACTCACAAATCGTATTTCCCTTTGTTAGGTAGACTACCTCGACACTCGGAACCCATTTGGTAAGTAGTTCCCATTAAAAATGCATGGGTTGTTCCTAATAAACCATACCAATTTTAGGTTTTAATCTAATTTTCCATATAATATCTACTTCAAAAGTTTGTTGCATTTCACTTTCTTTGGTCATGTGTGTTTATCTTCAATTTCAGCTCAATCTAAGATCTTATGCACGAATCTGTCACATTTATGAATTGTTAACGATTCTCCTTCTTGTGAATCCATATGTAGAGAAAGACGCTTTTTTCATATTCTGAGCTTGACCAATTAGTGTCCGGCCAAACCTTATCAAGCTTGCAATCAACAAAGACATGTTTTTAATTCTCCAGAGCACACTTGTATCAACTCCTTACAATTGTAATTGTAAGATATATCATTATTTCCTGTTGTGCTTTTAACTGTGTTAAACCAAGATTCATAAATAACTACACCACAACGCAAATCACAATTAAACAAAATAAAATACAAAGAGTAAAAATACTAATGCGCGAGAGATTTACAAAGTTTGACATAATCATGTGTACATACGTATTTAGACAGAATTTACTATGAGAATAATAACAGTACAAAATACATTGAGTTAAATCAACAACAAAACAAGAACTTTTTTTATTTCTTATCTCTTGCTTTGCTCTTGGATAATCTCTCAATGCAACCCGTGTTTCATCTCTAGCATGCTCGTCTTTCACATCAATCACTTGCTGCCCGTTAATAGACAGTTGGCAAAATAAATTGTCAGAATTCTGTTTTAGGATAATGGGGCTTTATTGATTGCATTAATAAGTGGGAAACCGGTTTTGTCAAAATTCTGTTTTAGTATAAAGAGTCAAGTCAACCATGTTTCGTCAATCTTTGTTGGTTTTTGCAAACATTTTTGAATTGAAATTTGTCCCATATTGAAAAACTATAGTTCCTTAAATGTCTTTATAAGGTCCTACTCTTGGAAATAGAATAATTAGGATTAGACTATGCAAGTGGCCTAATTGAGTGGCTTGTTGAGTTTGGCATTTGGGTTCAATGCCAAATTAGATGGGTCAATGGAATAATATATATTTAACTAGTCAAAAGATGGGCCTTGGGGCTCTGTAATTTAAAATTAAACCCAATTAATTAAATTAATTTCGAGTTAATTATTTGAATTATTTTTTAAAATTCTGTTTTAGGATAAAGAGTCAAGTCAATCTTGAGATATCATACAAGCATATATATACGTACTCCACCAGTTTTGCATGTCTGCTTACTTTGGTTGTGCTTTACATTTTTCCTAAAGAGTTTCCCTTGTTCTCCTTGATCATGACTGTACCTAACATGGCTGAAGCAAGGTGCTGCTTCAAACTCCTCTATGCAATTGTGCTGGTGCTTTTACTACACATGAACAGTCCTTGCATTGGATGTAGCGAGAGGGACAGGCAAGCACTCCTTGCACTCAAACAAGGCCTCGTGGGTGACGACGGCGATCGCCTCCTTTCATGGGGAAGAGAAGCCCAAAACAAAAATTGTTGCCAGTGGGAAGGAGTCTACTGCAGCAGCAACCAAACTGGCCATGTTGTTAAGCTTGATCTTGAAGACCAATCATTGCGAGGTAAGATTAGTCCTGAACTTGTTAAGTTGCAACATTTGGAATATTTGAACCTCCGTTTCAATAATTTGAGTCGGAGCCAAATTCCAGATTTCATTGGATCTCTGAGCAATTTAAGACACCTCGACCTCTCTTCTGCTAATTTTGGAGGTCAAATTCCAAACCAACTTGGAAACCTTACACACTTGCAATATCTCGATCTCAGCTCTCATTATTATTCTGTTATACGCCCTGAGAACTCTATTCATGCAAAAAACCTCAATTGGCTCCCTAATCTTTCAGGTCTGGAACACTTGGACCTAAGTCACACTAATCTCAGTGATGTTGTTGGTTGGCTGGAAGCAGTTAATATGCTTCCTAAACTAACAAACTTGACATTAGAGATGTGTAATCTTCCTCCTCCAGTGATATCCTCTGTTTCTCTCATGAATTCTTCTAACTCTCTTGTTCATGTCAATCTCGTAGCCAACAATCTCAACTCTTCAATCTTCCAATGGTTGTCCGGTACTCATACCAACCTTGTTTATCTTGATCTATCTGAAAACAATTTCAATGGTTCCTCAATTCCTGATTATTTCGGAAACATGAGCTCTCTTGCACATCTTTATATCTGTCAGAGCGAACTTGAAGGAGGGTTCCCGAATTCCTTTGCCAAGTTATGTAGGCTGCGAGAGTTGGACCTTGACAGTAATAGTCTTAGTGGACAACTTTCAGACTTTGTTGAAATATTGTCCAAATGCGCTCAAAACACATTGGAGGTTTTGGTTCTCTCTGACAATAACATTGTAGGTTCATTGCCTGATCTTACGAACTTCTTGTCATTGAAAGACTTGCGAATCCAGAGCAATAACTTAAGTGGAAGAATACCTGAAAGTATTGGACAGATGTCCAAGCTGGAGACTATTCGTTTTGGTTGGAATTCTTTGGAAGGAGTGATTTCAGAAACTCATTTTTCAAAACTCTCCAAATTACGGAATTTGGGTTTATCATCTAACGCACTACTTTTAAACTTCAGTTTTGATTGGATTCCACCCTTCCAATTGCAATGCATACAATTGAAGTCTTGTAAGATGTGGTCGTCGTCTTTCCCAAAATGGCTTCAAACTCAAAAAAATTATACATGGCTCGATATTTCTGATGCTGGAATTTCTGATACCATTCCAAGTTGGTTTTGGGATTTGTCACAAAAATTAGCGGTTATGGAGATCTCTCACAATCAAATGAGAGGAACAGTTGGAAATATTATATCGGAGGAGTTTGCACCACGCCTAAATTTGAGTTGGAACCAATTGGAGGGTCCAATCCTTCAATTCTATCAAAAGCTTCAATTCTAGATCTCTCCCATAATAACTTTTCAGGGCCAGCTTCTTTTTTGTGTGCAAGCAAGGATAGTAATTTAACCTTCCTCGATCTCTCAAGCAATCATGTATCTGGAGAACTTCCTGATTGTTGGATTCATTTAAAAAAATTAGTCTTCCTTGATTTGAGCAATAACTATTTATTTGGAAAAATTCCCACCACGATGGGGCATTTGTTTAGTATCAAGACACTAAGACTAAGTAACAATAGATTTGTGGGAGAGTTGCCTTCACAATTAAAGAATTGTACGAAGTTGATACTTTTTGATCTTGGGGAAAATAACTTATCATCCTCAATACCTGAAGGGTTATGGGCTAGTCTTCCAAATTTGGCTATCTTAATCCTTCGAGGTAATGAATTCTATAGAAGCATCCCGCCCCAATTATGCCATCTGACACGCATTCAAATTTTGGATTTGTCTATGAACAACATCTCTGGAACTATACCCAAATGTCTCAACAATTTGACTGCTTTGGCTCAAAAAGGAAATTCAAATCTAACTATCGAACATTCATATATGACTCAGCTGATGGGAGGAGAAAATTTTATTTGGGATTATGAGGAGGAAGCATCTTTAATATGGAAAGGAGTAAGGTCTAAATACAAAAGTACTCTGGGACTTGTAAAGAGTATTGATCTCTCAAGTAATAAGTTGATTGGGGAGATTCCTAGTGAAATCACTGATCTTGTTGGTTTGGTTTCTTTAAACCTGTCGAGAAACCAATTAACAGGTCAAATACCTCCAAGGATTGGAATGTTGCAGGAGTTAGATTCCCTTGATTTATCAAGAAACCAAATTAATGGCAGAATTCCAAACAGTCTATCTCAGATACCTCGTATTGGTTACTTGGACTTGTCAGAAAACCACTTGTTTGGAAAAATTCCAATAGGCACCCAACTCCAAAGCTTTGGTCCATCTTCTTATGGTGGAAATCCTCTACTTTGTGGACTGCCACTAAGGACATGCGATGAGGAGGAAAAAGGTCCAGGACAAACTGTGTTGGTGAATCAAGAAGTTAAAGATGGGCTCATAATGCAAGGATTTTACATCAGCTTGGGGCTTGGGTTTGTTGTTGGATTTTGGGGAGTTTTTGGCACTCTTCTATTCAACAGGTCATGCAGATTTACATCCTTCAATTTCTGGACTTGTTTAACAGATTGGTACATGTACGTGAAGGCAGAAATCATCAGGCAAAGGATGCCTAATACTAGATAAATGGTAATTACTACTATCTCTCTCACATACTATTTTTGAAATTCAATGAAGCAAGTTAGTTTTTCTTTATCCTGAAATGCATGCAGATATTACAGAACATAATTAATATTTATTTATAAGTAATAAAAAATAAAAATAAAAGGAAACATGAACTTTCTTTCTTTTGCTATATAAAAGGAACATGCATGCATGATTTTGTTCACTGGTTATAATCTTGCTTCCCTTCGTGTTCAAGGTGCAGGCACCTTTGAGACGACATGCTTCCCTTCAGTTGAAGATGGACAAGACGAAAGACTGCTATTTGTACTAGCTTTCGAGTGCTTGAGTGATGATGATAAGGATCTCACTGAAATAAAGGAACCATTATTTTATAGTAAATGAGTTGTACCGTTATTTGTAAGAACGTAATGGGAACTTCACCCATGAAGTATTTGGTATGATGTTCTTGTGTACCTCATGGTTTTTTATGACTCGAGCATGTTATCTCAATGTAGGAAATGTAGATTGCCTTTTAATGTATTGCTAGTATGAATAAAACAATGGAATAATTTAAGTTAAGTGATTCAATCACAGAAATAAAAGGGTTGTAAATCTGGTAAATGCACTTTACTAACATTATCTTTCGTCTGTGTAAGAAAGAAAATACTTACTTTGAAAGTCCAGTATTTTTTGTTTTTGTTTTTGTTTCTAAAGGTTCTCTGTATGAATACCCAAGAAAAAAAAAAAAAAAAGAAGAGTAAAACATTGATAAGCGCCCACTATGGGGCTCGAACCCACAATCACAAAGTTAAAAGCCTTGCGCTCTACCAACTGAGCTAGACGGACTATTCCTTTGCTTAAAGTCTCAGGAGGTACATATAGTAAATACACAAATCTTACCACAACATCACAGCCATTCACGTCGTGTTCAAACCCTGGGGTTGTCTGCCGGTGAAAGTGTTATAAATAGCTTCACAGCTTATACTTTTTAATCAAGAATGGTAAACCAACAAATCTTATAAATAATTTCATGTTTATGAGACATCCAAATACATCCAAGCATGTTTCCAAGACTCCTTCGGCAACAATAATTTCAAAACAAATTGATAAACATTTACAGCTGATTACATCATCATCAGAATGTGGATCGCTTGAATTTGAACCTAAACCACCAATGGAATATATTTTTCCATCCAATACTTCACAGGCGAAATAGCACCCGCATGCACAAATCCAATAAAGCAAAGGCTCTTTACAATTATAATAATAACAAAGAGCAAACTAATTTGCAAGAGTTTTTACTATTCATCACGACAGCATTCAATAATGAGAAATCTATATGCTCTGACAGGTCAAAAGATGAAATCGCCAATCTTTAACATTCCATGAAATATGGTGTTTTCTCAGCAGATAATGTGATAATTTGAACCTGGGAGAAATTATTCCAGCTTTAACCCATGAATAACTCCGCAGAAAGTACAAGTGAGAAGTATTACCTAGCAGTGGATAATGGAGAAGCTTCACTCCAAGCGTTCAGGGAAACATCATAACAGTAGACCTCGCGGTAGCATCTTCACACCAACCACAACCACCCAACAGGTAAACTTTGTTTCCCAGCACTTCGAAACCCATGCCTTTTCTCTTCAAGACGCGAGGCGGAAGTCCATGAACAAGCTTCCATGACTTTCTTGATGAGTTGGGATCCAACACATAACAGCAAAGTCGGTCCAACTTGTCTCGACACAAAGCATAGATCCAAGTCTCATCAAGTTTGTGTTTTTGACGGTAAGAATGCCACTCTTCACTGCACACTAAGTCTCTCCATCTTTTTGAAACACACTTTAGGAGTGTATGATACTTCCGGGGAACCCTAGCCA
The DNA here is from genome assembly GCF_029339155.1 of Prunus mume. Classification (NCBI taxonomy): domain Eukaryota; kingdom Viridiplantae; phylum Streptophyta; class Magnoliopsida; order Rosales; family Rosaceae; genus Prunus; species Prunus mume. The sequence continues at coordinate 20,848,562 of NC_142702.1, forward strand.
GGCAAAAGAGAGCAATGTCATCTGGAAGGCCAGATATAAGCGACTGTTGGCTCAGTTCCATTTGACTGATCCCCTCTGATACAACACCTGGCTGGTCCATTCTAATGTCGCCTGAAAAATTAAAATGGAACCATAAGGATTTTAGATAAGTAAGACTGATATAAGCCAACAAGCAGCTTGTATGTTGAACAATGGATTCACTTTCTCAATCTTAGTAATATGCAAGCCAGCTTACACCTTCAGCTATGACTCCAAGACTAGAACTAGGGACACCAAACTTTCCCTTTCCACCAATAAAGCTTGCAATTTCAATAGGTTTTTCTACAGCTGATTAATTTTGGAGAATCTATTTGAAATTTACCCTTACCATCTGCAAATCAAACACCGCCAAAACGTTTCCTACCCTCCCCCTCTCGATGAGGCATTCTTTCTCTAACCTTGCATTTATTATTTTATTATTTTATGGAATGGAAGAACTTATATGTTTCTCCAATCTAGTAGCTTAGCATATAGCATTGCATGTAATTACCATATTTTCACCTCAATGTAAGTTCTGAATAAATAAAGCCCTTAAAGAAATTGAATTGAAGTTAAAGTTTCTCTTTTTCTCATTAGTAGCAGCAGAACTCGTCAAATCCACATTAACTTAAACACTCAGTACACTACTAAAAAGCCACAATTCGACAAAATAGGCAATAGCAACAAGACCAAAAATCCAATTCGAAGTCGCACAGTTCGGGAACATTCTCTCTTTCATTTCTCTTGTTCTTCATACCAGTTTCCCATTTAAGTTATTCTCAGAATGGCCATTTGTCACCGAAGCTATGTCTTCGATCCCCGGAAATATATAGAACCCAGAAGTTTCTTCAAACCCAATAAAATTCAAAAGCAAATTCATACCAATTGTCAGGAAACAATTTCAATTCGATTTTGTTTGTAGAAACTTTTTTTTTCACAGCAACCAAGTGGATCAAATACCAAACCTAACGAGTTGAATTGAAACCCTAATTTGACCGAATCGATAAATGACCGTTCGCAAGAGAAAGAAAACATATTTGATAAGAAGACAAAAAAAGAAACGATTTGGCGGAAACTGGCCTGTGAGTCTCAGAAACGGGGATTTGATTGATTGGTTACTGGAACCACATTCTTCTTGACCTCCAATTGATTCAAAATGAACCTGAGAATGGCTCAAGAGCTGAAGAACACGTCAAGTTATATAATAATTAATTACAAAACCTTTCTGATTAAGCTCTGTTTTTCTTAATTAATAGAAAGCTTACCTTTTTTTTTTCTTTTTGGTCGAAGCTTACCTAATTCTCGGTAAGTTTAAACTAAAAGGAAAGAAATAGTGCAAAAATGCAGACGACTTGTCGTTTTCTGGAACATGGTAGAATAAAATAGAACTTATTTGTTTATTCATATTGGGAAATTTGCATAAATACCACCTGAACTTTTAGGCATGTGCGCTATTATGACTTGAACTTTGTAAAGTATTGCAATTCACCACATATGTCTAACTCTGTTAAAATTTCTGATAAGGGTATTTTCGTTTGTTCATTATAACTTAAAAGGGTTAATAGTCTTATTAGTCCTTGAATTTTGACATGATATGTATTTGAGTCCCTCAATTTCTAAAATTGTTCCAATGGTCCTTTAACTTCACTTTCGTTAGGGACAAATGGTCTTGTCGTCAAGTTTGTTAACTTTTTCTGTTAAATGCAAGTAAAATGGTTTTTTTGTATTTAAAAACCAAAAAATAAAAAAATCTCTCTCTCAGGGAATTACGCAGACACTTCCTCAATCCCGGGCCATTATGTACTGTTTTGGGAGCTTTAAACCAAAGAAAAAAAAAGACCTCATAGAGCTTGACACTAATATAATGGACCAATGCTGCTCCACAGTGGAAGAATCACTAGACTCTCTGTATATGAGGTGCGCTGAGGTGCCTTTGTTGCAATTATGTTCCAGAAGAAATTGAACTAAAACAATCTACCTCTCCAATAAGCGTCGCTTCATCCATGTTCACCTCAGTGTGTTCAATTTCATAAAATGATTACATTTGCCAGTAAGTACATTCGAATTTCGAACAATATGAAAGGACATGTAAATGAATCGATTGAGAAGAAATGCAGACTGCAGACTATAAAGCAAATATAATCTGTTGATCTTCGTAACATGTGTGAATGCATTAGGAAAGTGAAATGCCGGATCTATTCCACCTCTAGCCTCCAATATCTTGCAAATCGCCTCATGACTGAAGCTACGAGCATCTGACAGTGGCTGCAAGGTCACTCATATTAACAACAAATGGCTTAATCCTTTATATATAATTGGAGAAATTTTTTTGCTAACTATGACATACCTAAAGGATTTTGTAAAATGCTTTAGTATTTGTTTCTAACTATGTGCCAAAGCATCTTATTAGTATATAATTAGAAAATTTTGGATGAACTTACAGTGCGGCCCCAGCGATCCGTGGAGTTCACATCAGCACCTTTATGAAGAAGTAGATCAACAATCTCAGTGCAGCCTTCACAGGATGCCAAATGAAGAGCTGTTCTCTTATCATAGTCAGCCAGATTGGGCTTCACACCTTTCTCTAACTCATGCATCACCCCTGCTTTGTCACCCTTGCTTGAACAATACAGCAGCCGATACGGGCTGTCCAGGCCAACTTTTTGACCTTTCTGCATGATGATAAGTAAAAAAAATTCAAACTTTTTGCATATAACTTTGTAATAAATGAAAACTCATGCTGCATAACACTTCAATCACCTCTTTGCTTAACATCTATACCTATAAGCTAACAATTTGTTGTAACTTCAGGCTGTGAAATTATATTGGAATTTCAATCCAACCCTCTATTTGCTCTGCTTTCCAATGTTCACCACAAAAAACAGAACAAAAAACAAAACAAAACAAACAAAAAAAAGAAAAAAAGCAGACTGGTTTGACAATATGAGAATTGATCACCTTGGATGACTGAGATGATGAAAGAGGTCTGCAATCTTCCATGAGATGAAATCAGGAAAACACTTTTAAGCAGAGAAGTGTGATTTTGAATATGTTTAAGGGAATGTTTAGAGTGATTAATTAGAGATAATGCTTGGAGTTGCATGTCTGAAGAGCATTTCTAATGTTGTGTCGGAGTCGACAAGGTCTCTTAAATGTCTGTTTCTGGGGTTTTATAACGAAAAAGGCAGGAGAGTCGCCTCGTAGTATTCGCTGAGTTAAAGTTAGGATTTGGTTGACTTCTTGTTTGGTTCCTGCGAAAATGGAAGGGGATAAGTTTGACCATGCTGAGTTTTCTCGGGTTCGATTTTACTAAGGTTTCTCCCTCAGAGGGCAAACGGATGAGCGAGCGAGGACATTCAGAGTTGGCGGGGTTTTCTGTTTCCCAAAGGAGGAACGACGCGGTCTCACTGTATACTAACGTTGCAAACAATATTAGCGTATAATACATTTTCAAGGACGACGAATACAAAGGTGTGACACACATAAAATTTCAATATTTTGTCAATTTTCTACAATAGTGATATTTCAAAGCATTTATCCTGATTTAATGCAACTTAAAAGGAAACAAGATAATGAGGTAATTTATTTACTTTGTATCATTTTGCCAAAATATATTTTAAAAAAAAGAAGAGAGGAAAGGAATGCAATGCATAGTTTTCAACGGATCTCGAAGCCTCTATTTAGAATCCACGTATTTTTCTGCATTTGGCTTCATCTCAGCCGTTATAATAATCCAACGATCTACAAATGAAAGGGCAACTATCATAAGTTCAATTTAATTTTAAGAGTCTAAAAGTCCAATTTTGCCCTTCCAATAAAATTAAGAAAGAAAAAAAAAACAAGAAACCAAACCCACCCCCTCCCATCATCGGCATTGTCGCACCCACACCACCACCCCCAACCTCCCTTATTTTTGTCTTGGGTAACGATGGACTCCCTTGTGCACCAAGTGTATAGGCTTTCAAATGGCTAGAGGTCCCGAAGTGCTCTGTTGCTAAGACGTCAGTTATGTTATTTTGTTGTTTCGACTATTACTGCTTTTCAATCTTTCATATTGTTATGTTTGTTTGTGGCACTTTGTTGCTTACATTCTTTCTCTTAGAGAAGTTCTAGTGTTGCATGTTCTTCTCCTTTATGTTGGTCGTTCTGCAACCTTTCTAGCTTTTTAGTGAAAGCATATCTTCGAACCAAAAAGAAAAAAAAGGGAATGCAATTCAACTATATGATTTGGGTTTTGATTTCTACTTGAATTGGCTAATGAATTGGATCCATGCAAACTTTTCTTGTCAAAATTCTTTTGGATTATGATTCCTTTATGAATTGGGTGTTGATTTTGTTATTTTATGTGTTTCTGGGTATGAGAATTAGGTTACTTTCATGTGAGAAATTTTCTAGGTATGGTTTTTTGGGGTCTTTTGTTGAGAGCTACAATGGGCTTGTTAGACTACTGCATCGAGCTCTCTTGCGCCCCTGTCTGAGTTTGCTGCACCAAACCCCAAAACACCCGAAAGAGTTGAAACCTTAGGGAGTGCTTTGGTCTTCTTTAATGGCTCTTCAGTACATTGAAGTTTTGATGAGAATGGTACATTAGCTACTGTGAAGCTATTGTTTGATGATAGAGGTGGAGCAGACGTTGGAAGAGGTTTGCTTGAAACATAGTGGAATAGGTGTTCCAGTAGCTTCTACTTGTTTGATTGGGCTTCTGGCAGCTTAACGAATGCTTGGTCGCGCCTTTGAATTTCTCACCAAAAAGGTGATGCCCGTGATTTCAACTCGGCTTTAGAAAATAATTGTTTCATATTTGGAATAGGTTTTTGGGAAGAGAGAGAGAGAAAAGGATATGATAGAAAAAGGAATATATATATATATATATAATGATAAGATGGAAGAACCAGAGCTTGAATCTGGTGCTTCTAGTAGTGAGGGAGTACGTTTGCCCCTATGCTTGAGTTTAAGAACCAGGCCCCAAGAGTGCTTCCAAAAGCTCATGGAGCCTTAGGAAACACTTTGGTTCCTCTCACCAACAAGATAGACAATTGTTTCAATATTATGGTTTGGCATAAGAAGCTTGTGGCATGGAAGCTAAGCTTTCATGAGTTTAGCAGTAGAGAGAAAGAGCTTGAATTTCTTATGGAAATGAAGGTTTAGAGCAAGGGGTAGAGAGAAATTTGGGGGGATTTTGACTAAGGAAGAAAGAGAGAGATGGAAATAAAGAATGGGGCTGTCTTGAGTAAATTTCCAGCAGCTTGACAAAACTTGGTCACGCTTCAGGATTGTGTCTTTGCTGGGTAGAAGGTGCCTCCTTTTATAGGTGTTGGAATCCTCAATTTTATCAGGCATCTCTCTCCCTTTCCCTTCCCTTTCTTCCATTTCAACCTCATTTGGTGAAACTTCCCCAGCCTACGCACCTAGGCATGAAGCCTTTTTTGGGGTTTCAAGATCTTCACGCAACTGGATTTCTTTATGTGGGTGAGGCGCCCTTCACTTTTCTCTGTGGTTTTCCTATTTGAGCTTGCATAAGAAAGGAACATGGGTAGGGGCGTTAGTCTAATGGGTATTCCTCCTGCGCATATGAATTTCCTTTGGTTTTTGCAATGGCTTACCATTTGACTTGGTTTTGAGGCTTTTGACAAAGCTAGATTTGATGCTAGATTTTTATAAGGTGCTAGGCTTGGCTTTTTTTCTAAGGTATTGGGTCATTGGCATTCTATTTCCAGCGGCCTGTGAGTTTGGTTTCGTCAAGTTGCTGGAAGTAGCTTATTTGCTTTGTTTTTGATAAGGTGCTAGATGTCTTAGCTGATGTAGGATTTTTTTAAGTGTTGCAGACCATTGGATATTCTCCTAAGGGATTGGGTCACTCTCTCTCTCTCTCTCTCTCTCTCTCTCTCTCTCATGCTTACCCATATGTTTGGGCTCAAGAAATAAGCTTGAGTTTTGGTTCTCCCAAGCAGCCCAAAACTTCCATTCCTTGAACATTCAATTTATGAATACTCGTAACCATCCATACCACAACTCACTCAGAAGCCCTGCATTCGTGTGGCTTAGGCACTTAAGCTTATAGCGCGCTTAGTACCAAAATAAAGGTTTTTCGCTTGCTGTGCAAGTTACTTAGCGCGTTTGTGCTCGAGCTTTCCCATATTACGTGGACTATAGCCGGGTTAAATGGTGTTTGACGGGACAATAAGCGCAGATTCATAGAACCAAGACATTTTATGTGCTCGCATTACATCTCTGCATGACGGGTTGCGTGTTTGCTTACGTGGCATGTGGACCATAACTCATGCGTAAGCACATACGAAAAATTCTTGCATACCCAAATCAGGCTTATTTCCCTAAGTGTTGTATTGTGCTAGAAATATATTTGGGCCAACTTTGGATTTTTGGGCCTCAACAGCTTCTACAGGTTATGGGGTTGTGTTGAAAGAAAAGAAAAAGGAGGTTGTGGCCATAGTCTAAAATATCGATAGTATTAATGAAATATCGATGATATTATCTTTTTTTTTTTTATCACGAATATTTTGGAACGTATCCATACACATATCATATAAATATGATAAGTATCAGAAAATATCAATGTTGATAATTTCGCTCATACTTCAGCAATATTTTGTCAAAATATTGCTATAATATCAAAAATATCGATGTAATAGAAAAAAGGAAGAAAAAAAAAACACAAAGCATACAAGCAAAGGGGATTCAAACACCTGTCATTTCACTCCTCCAACGCCTTAATTACTATCTTGCTTATGTTTTTGTCAAATACGCAAAGGAGAACTCTATGTAGTACTAAGTTACTAATGTATCTTACCATGTAATGTATAAAGTGTAAAATATTGTAGTAAATCATTATATATAAATGATTATAGTGTGTTTAATCTTCTTTAATTAATTATTATATATTTTCTACACTCAAAGTGTTTGTCAGTTCGATATATAATCAACTTAAATCAGTTAAATCCATCATGCAATGCATTTCCTTCCATTTTTTTGTGATAAATTAATAGATAATTGACTAAATAAACATCTTTCAAAGTTTCAATAAAAATTCCCAAGTTTTTCTTACAACTTCTATGGTTTTTATTTAATTTTTATTGATATTGATAATATCCCGATTTTTTCATGGAAATTTTCTTGATTTTTTACTACCAATATTTTCAATACCATGATATTTTAGACCTTGGTTGTGACAAAAAGAAGATGATAGAAAGAAAGGAAGAGATGGGTAGGGCCACCAGTGACCAATGCCAATAATGGGAGAAGGGTAGAGGCGGCGGGTCGCCAATGGGGGAAGTTTGTGCTTGGTTTGTTTTTTTGTTTTTTTGTTTTTTTAAGTTTCAAGTTTTGAATTTTTTTTTATTATAACGGCAAAATTGAATTTTAGGTTGTTAAAAAAAACATGGTGGTTCTCATAAAATACATTTAAATTTATAATTGTTGACGTGTCATGTTATATTTATATTATAACGACGACTAAGATCAAGCGGAATATGAAAAAATGTGTAAATTCTAAATGTACAGGGTCGGATCCATCTTCATCATGTTAGGAAATAAATAAGTAAAAACAATAGCAAAATTTCTCAATAAAAAATGAATCCCACAAGCGAAAAGTAGGGAGAAAGAATTTGGAAAATCTCAAAAACCCTCCTTCGGATTTTCAAATTTCAAAAAATCCCTGACGTCGAAATAAAAGCACAATTACCCTCCGAATCAACCCCAACCTGATTTTGACACACACCATCGTCGCTCACACTCTCTCACTCTCTCACTCTCTCTCCCTCTGGATTTGAGACATGGCGTTGAAAGAGCGTCAGGGCTCCGAAAGCGGACCCGACCCAGAAGAGCTGGAGGTGCTGGAGTGTGAAGTGAAGGAAATGGCAGAGAAGATTTTAGAGTACAGAGCCAGTTTACCAGATCAGCTCAAGAACACCTTCGCCTCAATTCTCGCTTCTCAGAAACTCGTTTTTCTGAATGGGTCGGATCCTGGGACTTCCGGAGCTCCGAATTCGGGTGCATTTCTTTTAACTTCTTGTTGTGTTCTGTATACTTTTTAGGGTTGTTGGATAATGAATGCCGTGGTTCTCAGATCAGAGTGATATTGTTTGAAAACTTTTAACGTCTGGTTGGTAGCTAGGGAAAACGAGGTTGGGATTGAGAACGAAAAGTTGGGTCTTTTTAGACATGATTTATTTGGGTTTCTCAGAAATTTCAGAATCAAAATTGGGTCTTTTGTGAAAAGAGTGAAGTAAGGTAAAGTGTGCGTGTTAGGAAACAGAAAGACTCCCTAGCTTGGAAAATGTCAAGAATTATAACTTGAGGCTCATTTCTTTTCATATAATTTTGGTTTGCACAGAAGATGGAAGCTTGGTACAAGGAACCCCCTTTTGGGAGCCCAAGTGGGATTTTAATTTTCTTTGGTGACTGCAAAGATATTTGAATGGATTTTTATGTTTCTGTGGCAATAACGATATAAATAGGAAAGCTTGTGTTGGCATAGTGTTTAAGGCATCCATCTTTTGTGGTAGTGATCATACTAGCATTAGTGCTTTCACACACCAGACATGGCTGATTTTGATGCTGTGCCTCTTTTGCCATCTCAAGAAAGGAGACTCATTGGTGGAAATGCTTACTTGAGAGATAAAATTCCTCTCCCTTGTATTATGCTCTTTGAAGAACGGGGGAAATCAGTGAACCAACGGTATGTTGCTATGTTGCATAGCAATACTGATGGATGAATGTTATTGAAGGCAAGATTGGTGGTAGTCACCGTGTGAAAGTGGTCGTCTTAGTTGAATTCATTGTAGCACACAAGTGGTGATGATGTCTTTTTTATGTAGTTGAATATATGGCTATTGTTTGGCACAGGCTGCAGGGGTGAACTATTTTATGATTGTGACGGTGAAAATGTTGAGTTATAAATTACAATGGTAGGACTGTGATAGTAAAAGCAATAGCTTTTGTTTCAACTAGGTTTCCCCCTTTCTCTATTGGTGTTGCTTGATTAAAGTTTTGAAATAACCATCTCTAAGAAACTGTTGTATGGTTTTTTGCTCATAGATTGGTGCTTTATTTGCCTGGCGTAGAATTTCTTTCGTCTGTCATTAAAACCTTTTCCATGATTTCCTTTATTACCTTGATTGGGTATGCCTATACACTCTTTGTTTTCAGTGCCTAATTATCCCCCAAAGTTAGAAAAGAAAGGTAGTATGGAATTTCCTTTTTTTAGGTAAATGTCCTGTTGTGGTTGAAGCACTTAACAACTTATATTTTGCAGGTGCAGGTCAAGTTGCTTCTAATAAGGGGGCATTACTGGCTGATGGAGATAAGACTTCCGAGAAGTTGCGATTGTTTAGAGATAAACTTTCCAGCAATGTTGCTGCCTTGCCTATTGTTTTGAAGAGGATGACAGAGTGTATTTCAAAGATTGACAATTTAGACTCTGAAAACATAATCATACATCCTGCATTTAAAAAGAAAAGGACTAGTTGACTGAGTTTTCAACCCTTGAAAGGCTGCTGTATCACCTGTTGATTGATGTAGAATGACACATGTTTTGAAATTTGATCAAATTTGATTCGTACGATCAAAACTCGTATATGATGATGTAATTACTCAAGAAAAGCGTGCTTTGAAGTATAACATAATATGCTGTTGCAAATTTCCCAGAAAGCTCCTCTTTCAGATATCCTCGTGCACTAAAGGTGATCAAGAGAAATATCCTATGCGCATGTTCTTCATGTTTCTGTTCCTTATTTTTACCTTTTCTCTTTCAGATAGCCTATTACTACTATTTAATAATTCATATGTTGGTTTTCATTGTTCCATATTTCCCTAAATATTGTAAGGTAACAAGGTGACAAGGCAGTAAAACCATCGGGAAGAAGAGGAACAAAGCTTTGTACCAAAGAACCAATAATTTAAAAGAGAAAAATAAATCCTTGAAATTTCAGATAATTCCAATAATTTAAACCCAAAATCACTTTTTTCCTTCTCTTTTGGTAATTGGATTTTTTTGTTTTCCATTGGGCCTGTAAATCTTTCGAACATCCAACTCATTAAAACATTTAAAACTTAGCACAAAGTCCTAGCCCTGAGCATCGGGTCAAAACCAGTGGTTTCTTACCAATTCAATTTTTTTTGTTGTATTACCGATTATACAATCCAATCCAATATAATCAGATGTTAGGATTCAATTTAATCTAATCCATTGTGCATTGAATTGGATTGGATTAGATGATCGGTTTGTATAAAAATATAATCATTGCAAAAGAACTTTAGTCTTTCATTAAATATAATTCAAAATTTAATACCATCAAATACAACATGAAATTTAAAAACAACATTACCTTAAGAATTACTCCTTCTTTCATCAATCCTTTCATGTTACTGAGCATGCAATCATCCACATCAATTTTCATTCAATGTAAGTTTTGATGTAGGACCTAGAATTTCTACAAAGAATAGAATATCATATTAAGATAAATATAATAAAACCAGTAATTTAAAATATGAAACTTATCTTCAAATAATATTTACATGATTCAATGTCTTCAATATCATCTGTGATCTAAAGAATATTAGTTTTTGGTGAAGAATATAATCAATTTTGTGTGTAAATGAGTGCCTCCACTGTTCTTGAGGATAATAAACTCCTATATAGATCGAGAATGCGACCACCAGTGCTAAATGTTACAGTAGAGATAGGTATTGCCAAAACATCTTGTGCAATACAAGACAAAATCTTATGAACTCCTACACTTGCTGCCTATTGATAAGCAGTTGCTATGAAGCACGAACATGGATACGGATACATCAATATGATACGACACGACATGTAAATACGGCGAATCTCCAAAAACTAGGATATGATGAGGTTCGAAATGTGGCAATTAAAAATATATATTAAAATATAATAAAAACAATATATATAATTCCAAACGTATTTTAAATAACATAAATATTCAAATTCATCAACTAAATTCAAATTTGAATAATGAAAACCACAAGTCTCAATCGACTTCAATATTTGTAATGTCTTCCCAAATTGTTATTTTCGGACAAAAAGGAACTTTATTAATAGTGTTGAGGCCCAAAAAAATCCATGGTTGGGCCCGAATAAATTATCAGCCCAAAACGACACTCTAGTAAGGAAAAGCGTAAAGCGGAGTACACGAAAACCCACCACATGCGAGTTGTAGTTCACGTGCCATGCTAAATAAATTAGCCATGCTAGGGGTTGAGATAAAATATACCGGCTCTACAAGCCCATGCCAAACTTAAACATCGCAGTCCTTCCTGGGACGATAAAATTAAAACATGCCAAGCAACATGCCATGCCAAGCACAAAATCGTTATCTCACACTAACCACGCTACAAGCCTAAGTGGGCCCAAGCCACAAAATTAACGGGGCTTACTGAGAAGGTTGTGGTATGGAAGGAACAAGCAATTACGGGGCCCATTGAGGGTTCAAGGAACGTAAGTTTCAAGCCACTTGGGGGCTTTGAAACTCAAGCCGTTCCTAGAACCCAAGCACATGGGTTAGCATGAGAGAAAGAAAAATTGCCCCATGCTCTAGGAAGACACCAAAAAACCTTCCAAAATATTTAGCCCAGCCCACATCAATAGAGTTAAAAACCCTTTCCAGCAGTTTGACAAAAATTCACTAGAAATAATAGGCCAGCAGCCCAAAAGTCACGCACAAGTCCAGTCCAGAACTTGTACAAAAGTCATCGTGTTCCACCTCGATAAGACTCCAAACAAGTCAGACAAAGGGTCAAGGCAAAAACCAGCAGAAATTCATGGGTAAAGGGCAAATACCCATCGGACAAAAGGCTTCACCCATCTCTTTCCCCATTACAAGCTCTGTTTTGAAAACGTAGAGAGAAAGCAAAGTGGCGCCTCACCTTTGTGGGGAGGTCCAGCTACGTCAAACTTGTTGGAACCACAATGGTTCCTTTCCCATACGCCTTGATAAGAGAATTGCACGAAAATAGGGCTAAGTAGGAGCTGCCAAGGAAAAAGGAAGAGGAAGACCAGACAAAATTAGAGCTCTTAATGCCTATAAAAGGAGACTTTTGCTACCCAGAAAAATCAATCATCGAGCCTGACCAAGCTTTGTCAAGCAACCTGGAATCTACTCAAGCCACCCAAAGCTTTCTTTCGCTCATCCTTCTTCTCCTTAGGATAGGAATCGTGCTAATATTTCCTCCTGAAGAAACCGAGCCTGACCAAGCTTTGCCAAGCAACCTGGAATCTACTCAAGCCACCCAATCCTCTTTCTCCGTTGTTTTCTTCTTTCCCTGAGATAAAATCTTGCTAATTTTTCCTTCGTTCCCAGTTTAGATTTTATCCTCTGCAAGAAACTCATGCTGTTCTCTCTCTCTCTCTCTCAAATTGCTAAACTCGTGAAAGCTTAGCTCCCATGCCACATGCTCCTCAAGGCTAAGTCATTAGTGAAATCATCATGCTTATTTGGGTGTTAGTAAAGTGATCCTGAGAGTGTTCTTTTAAAATCTCATCAGATTTTCTAAAACTCTCTTGGGAGCTTGTTTCAACTTTCAGGCATTTGGGGATTTTGCTCGTTGTCTTCTTACAACAGCCCACCCATTCGTCAGGCTGCTTTGGAACAAAAACCCCTACAAATAGGCAAAAGCCTCGAGCATGATACAAATTAACTAAGCCAGCACACACTCAGCCAAAGCAAGCAAGTGTAGAGGCTAACTTAGTACAAAATATAAATAAGAACATTAGTTTGGTGGTCCTGGAAGACCATCCACTTAACACTCACTGAAGACGGTGGTGGTCTTTCATTGACAAGAAATTTGCGCCACCGCTCTGATGCCAATACTAGTCGCTGTGTGATGTTATGCACACATTTACAAATCTGGCACATTTATCTTCAATTTCAGCTCAATCTGAGATGTTATGCACGAATTTCTCACATTTACGAATTGTTAACGATTCTCTTTCTTGTGAATCCATATGTAGGGAAAGACGTGTTTTTCATGTGCTGAGGTTGACCAATTAGTGTCCTGCCAAACCTCAATATCAAGCTTGCAATCAACAAAGACAGGTTTTTCATCCTCCAAAGCACACTTACATCAATTCCTTACTATTGTATGGTTAATTGTTTTATTAGTCCTTGAACTTAGACTCGATTTGCATTTGAGTATCTTAATTTCCAAAATCGTTCATGTGGTCCTTCAAGTTCAATTTCGTTAGAACAAATGCTCTTGCCGTCAATTTTGTTAACTTTTCTGTTAAATACATGGGCAAAATGATATTTTTGTATCAAAATTGATTAAAGAATCTGAACAGAAAAAAGATATGTTGGCATACCCATTCGCATGCCTCTCTCTCCCTTGTTTTTTTAGTCTGTTGACTAAAGAATTCTTATGCCGGCCACTCCAATGTCATAGCCTTTACTTTAGTTATTTTATTTTTTTTATGAGCACTTCTAATTTTTTTTTTTGGCAAATATATATATATATATTTTTGTCTGATCATATAGATATATATATATATATATATATATAGGCTAATATAAATTTTTTTTGTGCCCCACTCAATCGTGGGCCCCGGGCGGTGGCCCTGGTTGCCCTGGCCAAGGGCCGGCGGGCCGGCTCTGCCTCTCAATGCACATGTGTTTCAACTCTTACGTACCTGGCCTTTGTTCAAATGAATCACTTGCTGCCCATTGTTAGGCAGTTGGTTCAACAGGCAGTTGATTCCTATTTTGGCAGCAGCAAAATGAAGACAACTTTGTCTTCAACTTGGTCCCATTAAAATTGCGTGATGTTTTAACAAAGGGTCTGAACAGTTCTCACATTTCGCGTGGTCAAGGATTCTGTCTTAGGATAAAGAATCAAGTCAACCCTGTTTCGTCAATCTTGAGGTATATCATACAAGCATATATATGTACTTCACTAGTTTTGCATGTATGCTTACTTTGGTTTGTGCTTTATCTTTTTCCTAAAGAGTTTCCCTTGTTCGTCTTGATCATGACTGTAGCTAACATGGTTGAAGCAAGGTGCTGCTTCAAACTCCTCTATGCAATTGTAGTGGTGCTTTTACTACACATGAGCAGTCCTTGCATTGGATGTAGCGAGAGGGACAGGCAAGCACTCCTTGCACTCAAACAAGGCCTCATGGGTGACGACGGCGATGGCCTCCTTTCATGGGGAACAGAAGCCCAAAACAGAAATTGTTGCCAATGGGAAGGAGTCCACTGTAGCAGCAACCAAACTGGCCATGTTGTTAAGCTTGATCTTGAAGACCAATCTTTGCGAGGTAAGATTAGTCCTGAACTCGTTAAGTTGCAGCATTTGGAGTATTTGGACCTTAGTTTCAATGATTTCAATTGGAGCAAAATTCCAGACTTCATTGGATCTCTGAGCAATTTAATATACCTCAATCTTTCTTATGCAAATTTCGGAGGTCAAATTCCAAACCAACTTGGAAACCTTACACAGTTGCAATATCTCGATCTTAGCTTTAATGGATATTCTGTTATAAGCCCTGAGAACTCTTTTCATGCAAAAAACCTCAATTGGCTCCCTAGTCTTTCAGGTCTGAAACACTTGGACCTAAGTTCCACTAATCTCAGTGATGTTGTTGGTTGGCTGGAAGCAGTTAATATGCTTCCTAAACTAACAAAATTGATATTATGGGACTGTAAACTTCCTCCTCCAATTATATCCTCTGTTTCTCTCATGAATTCTTCTAACTCTCTTGTTCATGTCGATCTTGGCGTCAACAATCTCAACTCTTCAATCTTCCAACCTTGTTTATCTTGATCTATCTGAGAACAATTTCAATGGTTCCTCAATTCCTGATTATTTCGGAAACATAAGCTCTCTTGCATATCTTAGTCTCTATGATAACCAACTTCAGGGAGGGATCCCGACTTCCTTTGCCAAGTTATGTAGGCTGCGAGAGTTGGACCTTGGGGATAATAGTCTTAGTGGACAACTTTCAGACTTTGTTGAAACATTGTCCAAATGCGCTCAAAAGACATTGGAGAGTTTGGATATCTCTCATAATCCTGACATTTCGGGTTCATTGCCTGATCTTACGAACTTCGTATCATTGAAAAGCTTGTTTCTCGAGGGCAATAACTTAAGTGGAAAAATACCTGAAAGTATTGGACAGATGTCCAAGCTGGAGACTATTGGTTTTGGTTGGAATTCTTTGGAAGGAGTGATTTCAGAAACTCATTTTTCAAAACTCTCCAAATTAAGTTATTTGAGTTTATCATCTAACTCACTACTTTTAAACTTCAGTTTTGATTGGATTCCTCCCTTCCAATTGCGAACCATATACTTGGGGTCGTGTAAGATGTCGTCTTTCCCAAAATGGCTTCAAACTCAAAAAAATTATACATGGCTTGATATTTCTGATGCTGGAATTTCTGATCCCATTCCAAGTTGGTTTTGGGATTTGCCACAAAAATTAGAGTTTATGGATATCTCTCAAAATCAAATGAGAGGAACAGTTGGAAATATTAGATTGGAGTTTGTACCGCGCCTAAATTTGAGTTGGAACAAATTGGAGGGTCCAATCCCTTCAATTCTATCAGAAGTTACAGCTCTAGATCTCTCACATAATAACTTTTCAGGGGCAGCTTCTTTTTTGTGTGCAACCAAGGATAGTAATTTAACCTTTCTTGATCTCTCAAGCAATCATGTATCTGGAGAACTTCCGGATTGTTGGATCCATTTTAAAAAATTAGTCTTTCTTGATTTGAGCAATAACTCTTTATTTGGAAAAATTCCCACTACGATGGGGTACTTGTTTAGTGACAACAAGACTAAGTGACAACAGATTTGTGGGAGAGTTGCCTTCACAATTGAAGAATTGTAGAAAGTTGACACTTTTGGATCTTGGGGAAAATAACTTATCATGCTCAATACCTGAATGGTTAGGGACTAGTCTTCCAAATTTGGCTATCTTAATCCTTCGAGGTAATCAGTTCTATAGAAGCATCCCGCCCCAATTATGCTATCTGACACGAATTCAAATCTTGGATTTATCGATGAACAACATCTATGGAACTATACCCAAATGTCTCAACAATTTGATTGCTTTGGCTCAAAAAGGAAATTCAAGTCCAACTATCCAACATTACTTGGCCTCAGTTGGATAAAGTATCCAACTAAAGGAATTAGTACATCTCAGTTGGATAAAGTATTAATTTCTTGGCCTTATGATGATGAAGCATCTTTAACATGGAAAGGGGTAAGGTCTAAATACAAAAGTACTTTGGGACTTGTAAAGAGTATTGATCTCTCAAGCAATAAGTTGATTGGGGAGATTCCTAGTGAAATCACTGATCTTGTTGGTTTGGTTTCTTTAAACCTGTCGAGAAACCAATTAACAGGTCAAATACCTCCAAGGATTGGAATGTTGCAGGAGTTAGATTCCCTTGATTTATCAAGAAACCAAATTAATGGCAGAATTCCAAAAAGTCTATCTCGAATAGATCGTATTGGTTACTTGGACTTGTCAGAAAACGACTTGTCTGGAAAAATTCCAATAAGCACTCAGCTCCAAAGCTTTGGTCCATCTTCTTATGGTGGAAATCCTCTACTTTGTGGACTGCCACTTCTAAGGACATGCACTCAGGAGGAAAAAGGTCTAGGACAAACTGTGTTGGTGAATCAAGACGATAAAGATGGGCTCATAACGCAAGGATTTTACATTAGCTTGGGGCTTGGGTTTGCTGTTGCATTTTGGGGAGTTTCTGGCACTCTTCTATTCAACAGGTCATGCAGATATACATACTTCAATTTCTGGACTTGTTTCACAAATTGGCTGTATGTTAAGGCAGAAATCATCAGGCAAAGGATGCCTAATACTAGATAAAAGGTAATTAATACTATCTCTCTCACATACTATTTTTGAAATGCATGCAGATATTACAGAACATAATTAATATTTATAAAAAAAAAAAAGGAAACATGAACTTTCTTTCTTTTGCTATATGAAAGGAACATGCATGCATGATTTTGTTGACTGGTTATAATCATACTCAGTCAGTCACAGTGACTAATTTGGTTTATGTGATTTATCTTTTTTCAATCTTATGGGTCGTTTACCTTCATCTTTAGCGCAGGCACCTTTGAGACAACATGTTTCCCTTTAGTTGAAGATGGACAAGACGAAGGACTGCTATTTGTACTAGCTTTCGAGTACTTGAGTGATGATGATAAGGGATCTCACTGAAATAAAGGAACCATTTATTTTATAGTAAATGAGTTGAACCGTTATTTGTAAGAACTTAATGGGAACTTCTCCCATAAAGTATTTGGTATGATGTTCTTATGTACCTCATGGTTTTCCCTGATTCGAGCATGTTATCTCAATGTAGACGCTCAATTGCCTTTTACTGTATTGCTCGTATGAATAAACAATGGAATAATTTGAGTTAAGTGATTCAATCACAGAAATGAAAGGGTTGTCAATCAGGTAAAGGTTCTTTACTAATATTATCTTTCATTTGTGTAAGAAAGAAAATATTTGTCCTAAAACAGAACAAAAGAGAAATTGATCAAATAAACCTTTATATGGATCCCCAGCATAACTTGTTCACCTGATTTTTAATGTGACAGAAGCTAATGAGATTTGTGAGATTCTCTTGCATGTGAGAAGAAGGCCTTTACTGCAAAATAAACTTAGGCATATGTCTCCCCTCGATGTGTGACTTTCTTGTCATAGCTAGTACTTTTCTTGACTGCCACACAATGTCAACATTATCATTACAGCATAGCATCTGGTTGGAAGTATGTTTTAAAGTTTTTATTTTTTATTTTTATAAAGGTTCTCTACTCTGTATAAATTAAATTAAAATAAAAGTGTTTGTAAGCGCCCACCATGGGGCTCGAACGCACGACCACAAAGTTAAGAGCCCTGCGCTCTACCAACTGAGCTAGACGGGCTATGGGCGTACTTCAAGTCTCAGGAGGTATATATAGTAAATACACGGGCTATACATTTACTTCAAGTCTCAAAAGGTATATATACAAATACACAAATCTTTCCACAACGCCACAAACAATCACATCGAGTTCAAACCCTCGGAGATGTCTACCGGTGCAAGTGTTATAATTAATAGCTTCATAGCTTATACAGTTTTAATCAAGAATGGTAAACCACCATATCTTACAAATAATTTCATGTTTATGAGACATCCAAATACATCCAAGCATGTACACTTAAGATATTATACAATGGTAGTTTTCCAAGACTCCTTCGGCAACAATAATTTCAAATCAAATTGATAAACATTTACAGCTGATTACATGATCATCAAAATTCAATTTAGGTATTGAAGAACTAGCCATCACCCCTTCCATATTCCCTGCATTCTCAACATCAAACATCAAGTGTGTGTTAGGAAACTGAAAGACTCCCTACACTAGTAAAAATGTAGCAACAATCACCATTATTTGGTGATATTTGTAGTCGTGACAAAAGGTATTAGTCACCTTTCTTGACTTTTTTGGTGACTAAAAAGGCTTTTAGTCACATTTTTTTGCTTTTTTTTAGTGACTAAAGTCTTTAGTAACCCCCACAACAGTCACCAAATAATGGTAACTGTTGCTACTTTTTTTTTGTAGTGCAAGCTTGGAAAATGTAAGAATCACTACTACAAAAAGTGACAAAGACGAACAGAAAAACGACGGTTTAAGGGAAAACCGTCGTTGTTTTTTAAAAGACGACGGTTCTATAAAACCGCCGTGTAAGAACAACTTAAACACCTAAAAAATGGAGATTCCAATGGTTGTTTCAAAAAAACGACACACCTAATTAAAAAAGCGACGTCTTATTGAAAAAGGATTTCAGCAAAGTAAAATCTAAGCCAACAAAGAACGGCAGAAGGTATGAATAAACCGACATAGAAAGTAAAGACGACGGTGTAAAAAAAAGCGCCTTTTTTCTCAGAAATTAACACGACCAAGTTTTCGAAAAAGGAGCCGTATAATTACAAATAAATCTACGTCGGTATAATACAAAATACCGCCGTATTAAATTAATGTACAACGACGGCAAAGATAAATTTATCGACGTCTTTCTTGTATAGTTCTACGACGGTATCTTCAACTCTCACCAAGTTGGGGTTTTCATTTGACGACGTATTATAAAATTTACCGTCGTATTTATGAACTTTATATGTCTAGCCTGATATTTAAACCATCGTCTTAATAATATTATTTTTTATTATTTATTTATTGGATTTTGTTATTCTACGACGGTAGACCAACTTAATAATAAAAATTGTAAATAACCACGATGGTTTATATAGAAAACCGCCGACAGAATCATATTTTTCTGAGATCCCAAAAGTTACTTCGTGAACTTAAAATTACCGTCGTATTTATTCACTTTATACGGCTTACCTTATATTTAAACCGTCGTCTTAATAGGAATTTTTTTAACAATTTATTTCTTGAATTTTGTTATCCTACATCGGTAGATCAACTTAATGACAAGAATTGAAATAACCACGACGGTTTATATAGAAAACCACCGACATAATCAGATTTTTCTGAGATCACAAGGGTTACGAAATCTTATCAGATGGAACTCTGTTCCTCATCATAATCGGACCACAGAAAGACAATATTTTTGAGGTTAATGATGCATGTGTATTTGTATCTTTGAGATACACAAACACACATACACATTAACATCCAAAAAATTGCCTCTGAAATTTGACAACGGCAGCCTCAGATTTGCAATCGAGAGAGACAATTTTTTGGAAGTTGATGATGTGTGTGCGTTTGTGTATCTACACAAACACACACACACATCAACATCCAAACAATTGCCTCCTAAAATTTCACGACAACAACTACAGATTTGCATTCAGAGAGATAATTTTTTGAACGTTGGTGATGTGTGTATGTTTGTGAATCAAATACACAAACATACACACACACCAACATCCAAACAATTGCCTCCTAAGAGGTGAGACAGAGAAAAGGGCAAGAAGAAGTTGAAACCCTCATTGAAAACTAAAATTGAAAGAACTCGTGAAAAAAAACTCTATTTATAATTAAAAAATCAAATCCACGTCGGTTATATTACACTTAACGACGTTTAACAAAAAGAATCTACGTCGGCAAGTACTAACCCTTTAGACGTATAAAATAATTCCACATCGGTTATGGTATTTCTACGACGTAGTACAGACATATTAGGCGGTTTATTAGACACACCACGGCGTAAAACAAATATATTGCGTTGTCTTAGTCTCAGAGCAAAAAACCAACGAGAATCAATTAAGTAACTGACGAGAAATGAAAGACGTCGGTAATTATAAACCTACAGCCATCTTATTTTAATATACTACAACGACATCTGTAGAACAAAAAAGACGACCAAAAAAAGATGACGGTAGAACAAAAAACCGTCATTGTTTAGTTTGGTTTGTTCTCTTTCTGCAGGACTTGGATAGTTCAAAGCATTGACAATGTCTTCATCATATCTCCCAGCAACTACTGATTCGATTGCTCAGGCTTTAGAGGCCAAAGCCCCATCTGAAGCCATTTCTATTCTTTATCGCATTCTTGAAAACCCATCTTCTTCTTCTGAAGCTCTACGGATAAAGGAACAGGCTATCACAAGTATGACGGATCTTCTTAGACAAGAAAATTGAGCAGAGGATCTTCGTAACTTTCTCACCCAAGTTGAGGCCTTTCTTTAACTTGATTCCCAAGGCGAAAAAAGCAAAAATTGTACGTGAGTATTATTGATGCAGAGCTAAAGTACCAGCACATCCGATCTTCAGATTTCCCTTTGCAAAGAAATGGTGTAGTGGACCGTCTTTGAGAAGCGAACTTTCCTTCGATAAATGAGTGGAGGCCAGTGCTTGCATCTCTTTGATGGAAAGCAAGGAGTATTCGAACACTAAGTCTCCTATCAGACTTGATCAAAGAAGTGAGAAGGCTAGATGACAAGCTTCTTCTTGTGGACATAGATTTGTTGGAGAGTAAGCTCCATTTCTCTTTGAGAAAGACAACTGTCTTTGAGATACACCAAAACGCATACATCATTAACATCCAAATTATTGTCTTTGAGATGTGAGAGAGAGTGATGATGCATGTGTGTCTGTGAGAGAGGAAGACGAGCCTCCAGAAGAACTTGGAACCCTAAATGAAAACTGAAACTGAAGAAAGCGTCAAATTTATACAATAAATTTTTAAAACCCACGGCGGTCCTTACACACAAACCGCCGTTTAATTGTAAACATCCACGTCGGTTATTCTTTAATGGAATCCACGTTGTATATTACGACATAATCTACGTTGGTATGTTACAAAAACATGACGTGTTAAATCTATGTACCATGACGCGAGAGATTAATTTATCGACTTATTATTTTGGAGTGTACTACGACGGTACCTACAACACTACTGTCGTATTTATTTACCACGTCCTAAGTTCAAATTACCGTCGTAGTTTTTCTATTTATACGTCCGCCTTCTCTGTAAACCGACGTCTTATTTTTATTGCTTTTTAAAATTAATTAATTTTTCTTTTATTTTGGTAATATCTTTCTTAATATCTATCACGACGCTATATTAAAAAACCGACATTGAAGAAAATATTGTCGTGGAATTATATATAAACACGACATTTTATGAAAACTAAGGGTCGTTAAAACAATTTACTAGGGCGGTGGAAACATATACCGACGTTTAATATCTAATACTAGGGCGCTTTCTATTAATCGCGTCGTTTTATGGAACGGTTTGTGAATATATTCAACTTTTCGTCTACCTGACTTACACTTGCACTGTTTCCAAACTCGAGAAAAAATTTCATTCTCCGAGAGAAAACTTTCCGTCTTTTTTCCTTCTCAGAGCACTGTCGGTGTATCTCATCGTCTTCCTCTCGTCTTCGTCGTCGTCTCTGAACTTAAACACCAAACTTCAAGAGAAAGCTTTCATTGCATGCAAAAGGTAAGCATTTCTCACTATTTTTGTTGTTGTTTTGCATGCTCATACGATTTTTGTTTTGAAAATCTTTTTACCTTTTTTCCAAGTTTGATAAAATATACAGACAAAGAGGGAAAGTTTCCAACTTTGAACACAACTCTGTTTATTCTACTTCAACTAAATAAGACGATGGTAGCTTCTTATTTACGTGGTTAGATTTATAGACCACAACGGTTCGTCACTCGTACTAGCGTCGTTTGAAAGTTGTTCTAAGTTGTTTTTAAAATGACCGTCGTTTTTTTATTTGATTGTCTAAGATATATTCATTGCAGGTTTGATTTCTCTGAACCAAAGTTTTTGTTTTTCCTAATTTGATAAAATATAGAGACAAAGAAAGAAGGGTTTGGAACAACTTCACTGTTTTTGTTTTCCGTCTTATATAGACGACCGTATCTTATTATTCACGTCGTGTGAATTTTCATACCACGACGTTAAATTAATATTAACATCATTTGAATTTCTATCTCATGACGAAATATAAATATCGCCGTAATAAAGACTTATTACATCTTCTTTTATATTGTTACGTCGTGTGAATAGAAGTACTACGTCCAGAATTTTTTAAAAACACCGTTGTTTGAAATGAAAATCTAAAATATGTTCACCTGAATGTCTGAATCTGGAATCACTTCTTTGTTTTTTGTAATTATATTATAAGACGTCGGTGGTTTAATATTAACGTCGTTTTAATGTATTAACCACGTCGTTGTTTAAGTACCATCGTTTTAAAGATATATTACGTCTGATATTATGTTATTGCGTCGTGTGAAATGTTATCGACGTCGTGTTTTATAAATAACCGTCGTTTGTTTTCTTAATTTTTTCCTGAAATATTTTCACTTGCAGGTTTGATTTGTCTGTAACCATGGTTTCTCAAGACCAAAGTAAGGACTCTGGCTCGAAAAAAAATGGAGGTAAGGAGCTTAGATTGGTAAATCCTCAAGACAAGTCCTTGAAGAAGATGAAGTTTGTTTCATCTGCTGAGACAGAACCAGGCAGCATGACAACATATTCAGAGGAGCCAAAGTCAAGTCGAGGTATAAGCACAATGCCTCGTGTTGTGAAGAGAAAATATCAGAAAATCAAGCCAGTTGTTGAGTACAATAAAAGGGGGAAAGCATGTGGCCCTGCACATACTGAGATGCAGTCCTACATTAGTGTGTTGGCACGCTCCAGAGTCCCACTTGTGGACAAGAAATTGGCTGAAATCCCCAATGATATAAAAGAGCAGATTTGGGAAGCTATTGACATGGCTTTTGTGGTAGGTCAAGGGGGCAAGAAACTGGTGTTATCTTCTACTGCCAAGAAATGGAAGGATTTCAAGTCTACACTAACGAGGCATTATATCCTTCCATTCATCAAGGAGAAGAAGAAATTAAACCAACCCCCTGAACTATATAAATTCATAGAGAAAGCAGAATGAGATGCCTTCGTAGCTTCAAGGTTATCCGAACAATTTGTGTCTGTGCATTTTGAACAATCACAGAGGAGAGAGAAACTTGAGTACAATCATCGATTGTCTCGAAAAGGATATGCTGGTTTGGAGGATCAATTGGAGGAAACCATGCCTGAGGTAGAAATTGATCGATCAACCTTATGGAAGAAAGCTAGACAAGACAAACATGGTAACATCCCGGATCCAAAGGTAGCAGAGAAAGCAAAATTAATTGTAAGCCTACTCACTATGTTTTAAATTTTTATTAAACTGTGTATTGCCGTGATAATTCTTATTACGTCTTCTGTTATATTTTTGCGTCGTGTGAATAATATTACTACGTCGAAATGTTTTAAAAAATGCCGTTACAAGTCTGAACTGGAATAAGACGTCGGTGGTTTATTTATGGTGTCGTTTGAAACTACTAACCACGTCGTTAGTTAAGTATCGTCGTGATAAATTTATGTGATGTTGATTGCTATGTTATTGCATCGTGTGAAATTATATAATACGTCGTTTTTTTTTATAAATAACCGTCGTGTGTTTTCTTGTGCTGACTTTTTTATATATCTTTGTTTTAGGATGAATTGCAAAAACAAGTCTCTGAAGGCAGTCTTACTCAGTATCCGCAGTAATGATGTGTTGACAATAACTTTGGGTCCCAAGCATCCAGGGAGAGTTAGAGGAGTAGGTGCTGGGATTTCCCCTAGGTAATACTTCAATTTACCTAGACAACAGAGGGTAAAGTTTGCCAATCAATTAAAGGAAAGTGTAAGACTTGTCCTTCAAGAAGAGACTTTAAAGATGGAGGCTAGAACCAAGCAATTGGTAGAGGTTGGGAGGGAAAATATTCTGAGTCAGCTTTCCCAACTCATCCCCAATTTTGAGGATGATACTGCCAAGAATGGGGAAAAGCAAGATGAAATGGTAACATCTCTGAACTTTGAATTCTCCGTTTTTTTTTAAAAGCTATTAGACATCGTTATTGTTAATAAAACCATCGTTTGAAATACATACCACGACGATTTTATTAATAAATCGTCGTTTTGGTTTAAATACCACGTGGTATTTAGTTTACTTGTTTTACACGCCAATAGACGTCGTTATTTTTGAAAACTTTTATGGTGATTTAGATGGCGGTTTTAGTCCTTACCGACGTAATAGATAAATCTCACGACGTTTATTATTTACCATCGTTTAATGATTTTAAGACGTCCGTAATTCTTACATACCGTCTTATGTTATGCCTTACCACGACGTTTTAATTTAATTTTTTTACTTTTTGTACAATCTGTCTTATATATATATATTTCTTTATTTCTTAAAACAGAAATCTAGGGATTTAGAAAAGCAAGATGAAGAAAATAAAGATGAAAAGCAAGATGAAGAAAAGCAAGATGAAAAGGTAAATTCTCATCACTTTGCCTTTTTTATTTGTTTTTCAAATTTCAGACGTCGATACTTTCTTTAAATCGTCGTTTGTTTTAAATTTCCACGGCAGTTTTGTTTTTAATTGAATTTTTAAATTGTTGTACAAGCTTTCTTATATATCTCTCTTTATTTATTAAAACAGAAATCCAGTGGTGGAGAAAAGGAAATTGTGGTAAATTCATTATCTATGAATTTTGCATTTTAATTAGATGTCGGAATTTGTTTTCTATGACGTAATAAAGTATTCACCACGACGGTGTTTTGTTACCCTCGTTTAAATTATTTATCAGACGACGTTGTTTTATTTAAACTGTCGTGTTTATTGAATTATCACGTCAAAATATTTTGCTTTATTTCTTTAAACAGAATATTGAAGTAGTTGATTATTCAAAGTTGGAGGTGCCATCTTCTTTACAATCCCTTTGTTGTTATGTGGAAACGACACTAAAGCCTCAGGAGAAGATTATGACCTTTACAATTGAGAAGGAGGTGTTTGGTGAAGATCGTAGTACCTTCGTCTTGCATGAAGAAATTACACAGTTATGCAGGCATGGAAGAAATTGGGGCTACTGTGGTTGCAGTATATATGAGGTTTGTCCTTATCAAATATTTATTTCACACTCTCCTTTTTGTTGAAAAAGAAAAGTCATGTGATCATTTCATATATATATTTAGGTGCCTATTTGATAATTTGAAAGCTGCAAATATGTTGAACATGGTTGGCTTTATCGACCCTGCTCAAGTTAGTGCCAACGCTGGGTCATTAACTGAGAGATCACGTTTGGTAGCCAATCGACTTCAAAAGACAGATGGTGAACAGATTTTCATGATGCCTTACAATCCAGGGTTAGTCTCCTTAACAGGATTTTGTTTATACGATGCACTACGTATAAAACTGGTTAACCTTTATATTAATTTTGTGCAGCCGTCATTGGGTATTGTTCATTGTGAGAGCAAAGAAGGAAACTGTCTATTTTCTGGATCCTCTGCCCGGAAATCGAGTGGTTGATGAGGAGGCCAAAAATATATTGAACAGTGCTATCAAAATGTATAATTCACACAAAGGCAGACAAGGTCGTAAAGCAACCATTTGGAAAACTCTACCAGGCACACCAAAGCAACCAAGTAGTGTAGAATGTGGCTATTATGTCATGCGCTTCATGAGAGACATCATCATGGATCCTTCCCTGGAGTTTGAGAAGACGGTAAGAAGAAAATTTTCAGATTTATTTTATGTTGTTTTTTGTATTATCAACGAAGGTCCTTTAAAATTACCGTCGTTGCATCGATATACTACGTCGGTTATGAAAAATAGCGTCGTTTGTGATTGAATTTCTGTTTATTTATAAAGCTTAATAATCATTGTTTATGGAGTGCAGTTTGCGAAGGGAAAAGATCAAGTGCCATACCCCCAAGCAGCCATTGATGAAGTCGGGAGAGAATAGGCAGAGTTTGTTTGCCTTCATATGGAGTAGAGGATTTTTAGAACACTTGACATTTTAATATAATGTACACATTTTGTTAGAATTAGTAAAGTTTTTGTACAGATTTTGTTAGAATTAGACAAGTTTTTGTACAAATTTTGTCTATAATATACATCCTTTTTTTCCCTGAAAATTTGTTGAGGTTTTCGTAATTTAAAAAAAATAAAATTGCGTAACCGACGTGTAATAACGTTCCAAAGACATAATTATGTCAAAAACCGTCTTCTTATGGAGTACAGAAGTTTGTAAAAAAATAAAACGAGAGGAGTACATTACAGACGATGTCTAAAGGAAGTATAGGTGACGTTTAATGCATGTTCCATTTATTACAACAGACGTTGTAAAAATAACAACGTCATCGTTTGAAACAAATCCGACGTAAAAGGATATTTAGACGACAGAGATGACGTGGTAATTAAATTACACGGCAACACCTTTTTAGTTTAAGTCGTGATATACCGTTTGTACGTCGATGACAGCCATTTAAGTTGTGTTTAAACGACGTCGTTTAGGGTTTATGATTTAGGGTTTAGGGTTGTTATATATTAGGGTTTAGGGTTAAAGGATAATTTTTGGGGTTTAGGATTTATGGTTGTTATATATTAGGCCGTAAAACCTTAAACCCTTTTCTAAAATTATTTTTGAAAAATATATAATTTAGGGTTTAGGGTTTAGGGTTCAGGTTATTATTTTTTAACAACGGTGTTTATGTTTTCAGTCGATGATTTACGAAGTGCGCTTTCTAAACCGGCGTTCCTTTAAAATGACGTTGTACACGAATAACAACATCATCGATTTAAAAAAAAAAATGTAAAACGTTATTCAAACGACGCTATTGGTTCAACGGACGACGTGGTTGGTTTGAAATAAACGGCGTTAAGTTCAGTGTCTGAGTCATGGAATAATGATGTTATGTCGGTTTTTGTGAAACTTCGCCATGGTTTCGCTTTTAAACGCCGACGTGGTTTGTTGTTGTTCATACGAATATTTTATTATTTTCAATTCAAAATAAATTTAAAATAAATCCACCCATCGCGCACGAGTTCGAATCCCAACAAAACCAAAACCCACTTATTTAATTAGTTTCTCATACATCAGTTTTTTTTTTTTTTTTTTTTTTTTTTGCGTCATAAGGAGTTACCATGACGCATTTCGTGTAATAAGCGTCATATTTCGTTTTTAGTTGTGACGACGGTTTTTCTATTTTGCGTCGTACATAGTTTTACCATGACGTCTTTAATGTAATAAGCATCATGTTTAATGTGAAATTTTAACGACGCTTTCTAAAAAATTTCGCGGTAACCTAAAATTTTCAGATTTCACTCTAAGTCTTATACTTGTAACCCTGAACCCTAAAATTTTCGAATTTCGCTCTAAATCCCCTTAACATTTTGCTCTCTCACTTCAACTCTAATTCAAAGTTGGGCTCTCCAGGCTCCGTCGAATCCAAGTAGGCCATAATCTGTGAGCTCTGCCTACCTGTAAGTACAAACCCTTATCTTCCCCTCGTAAGTTCATTGAATGATATTCAGTTGTTTTGTTAAAGGGTTTTAGATATATGTTTTGCGATCTTTTAATAATGTTGTCGGAGGTATGAGTTCGTAGATTTTCTGTTTAATGTTTTCATGATCAATCGGGAATGGATTTAATGTTGTCGGATTTTTAATCACTTTCTGTTATGTTGAATCGGGAATGGATTTATTGTTTTCATGCTTAGTATACGTGTTCTTAATACCCAACATAAAAATTAATGTATATGTTGTGTTCTTAATAGGGTTTTGGGTTCTTGAAAATAAACTGGGATCTCGACGCTTTTTTAGGCATACGACGACGGTTTTTAATAAACGCCGTCTGTATTATTATACACGACGGTTTTCTTTAACTACCGTCGTAGTTAGAATTAGACGACGTTTGTTGAAAATCTGTCGTCTATATATGTCCAATACTTCTGTTTTTGTTTAAAAACCGTCGTCTGTATAATATATTACTTGCTATTAAAACTTTATATAATCTGCTATAGTGATGGTCATTGCTTGTCTTTTCACTTTATTATAGATAATAGGGTATAGTGTCGAGATGGATAAGTCATGGATGCACTCGAACAGAAGATCGAAGGCATATGAGTTAGGGGTGGAATCATTTTTGAACTTTTCTATAGAAAATCTTCTAACTACAACACATATCCGTTGTCCATGTGTTAAATGTGTGAATTTGAAATTGTTTGGGGTTGGAATTATAAGGGATCACTTATACTTTAATGGAGTTGACTAAAGCTATAAGAATTGGACATTTCACGGAGAACCTTGGGAAGCAACTACTAATACTAGTAGAAATGTTGAAGAAGATGATGACCATAGTAGGTACAGTTTTGTGTCTGAAGAAATAGAGATGGATGATAATGATTTTGGTGATTTTGGATCCGATCCTTATGAGTTTGCCAATGTGATTGGGGATGGAGATCAACCATTGTACCCTGGTTGTAGAAAGTACACGAAGTTATCGGCATTAGTGAAGTTGTATAATTTGAAGGCAAAACATGGGATGAGTGATGTCTATTTTACAGAATTATTGATACTTCAAGGCGATTTGCTTCCAGAAGGAAATAGAATACCGGCCTCTATGTATGAGGCAAAAAAGACTTTTTGTGCATTGGGGCTGAGTTATGAGAAAATGCACGCATGCCCCAATGATTGCATCTTGTATAGGAAGGAGTATAAAGATTCAACTAATTGTCCTACTTGTGGTATCTCAAGGTGGAAGGAAGACAAAGATTCAATCTTGAAAGAGGGTGTGCCAGCGAAGGTGGTGTGGTATTTTCCTCCAATTCCAAGGTTTAAAAGGATGTTTCAATCACATGAGATAACTAAGATTTTGACTTGTCCCGAAGGTTGCATTGCTGAGAGATATATAGCTGAAGAAGCTGTAGAGTTTTGTACCGAGCATTTATCTGATGTTAGTACAGTTGGAGTGACTTCAAGCCAAAAGATGGGAGTTTCAAAGCCATTATTAGGTTGCATAGTGAGCGTAGTTGATCGGGACCTGTTGAACCAAGCACATCTATATGTCTTGGAGAATACGGAGGAAGTCCTACCTTATATCGAGTACGTATGAGTTTTATTCTTTAAGTTTCCATTTTAAATTATTTCTTATGTTTATCTTATATGTTTGGGACCGGAATGCTTGAATTTTTCATGTCATGTAGGCAACATATGATCCACATCAAGACCGCTTATCCAAAATTTAAAAAGAGAACAAAGTGGCTGCAAGCTAAGCACAATAGCACTTTCATTCAATGACTACACTTCAAGGTATATGTTATTGAATAACATATTAGACTTTTAATTTTCTTCTTTCTATGTTAGATTGAATTAAGATATGATTAATTTCCAGGTTCAAAGTGAACTTAATGAGGAAGACAATCATGGCGTATCAGAAAATTTATGGTGGCTAGCAGCTGGTCCAAACATGGCAGTGCCATCATATAGGAGCTATCTTATTAAAGGAATTAAATTTAACATCAAGGCACAAGATGGTGTGCGAACAACTCAAAATAATGGAGTTTATTTACTTGCACATACCATGCAAGTTGCTAGTGCCAAGGATAAAAACCCAATTCTCTCAAATATGGGTTTCTATAGTGTCATTCAAGAAATTTGGGACCTTGACTACCAAAAGTTTACAATCCCAGTCTTTAGGTGTGATTGGATAGATAGTACTTCTGGTCTTGTAGTCGACATTTACCCTTGTAGATTTGAGTAAAATTGGACATATGAATGACCAATTTGTTTTGGCTTCTCAAGTCAAACAAGTATTTTTTGTTGACCACCCGATGCATCGTGGTTGGTCGGTAGTGTTATCAATGCCTAATAGAGAATATAATGATGTTATTGGTGATGATGTCTTGGGTGATGTGAGAATTGAGTGTGAGCCATTTCCTAGAAGGATGCCAAATGTTGACACATTTGATGAACTGGTGGTGAGTTTGGGAGTCAAAATATTCGAGATTGGTGTAAAGATATATGGATTGAATGATGCTTATGTAATTTATGAAATTACTTATGCCCTAAACGGCAGTGTATGACATTAATTTTGTAATATATTGTAATGTGATTTCTTCACTTTCATTATTCAGGTTTTGGCCACAAAACAATCAGTACAAAAAATACTGGTTCAAGATTACAAACACGACGGTCTTTATCAAAATATGAAAAACATACGTCTGTTTTAATAAAATTGTCATAAAAATGACGTTTTGGAGGATTCAACGACCACAATATATTTACCGACGTCTTAAAGCAACGTAACAATGAAGAACCACGATGCTATTGTGAAACAGTTATTAAGGATATCACGTCGGAGAAGCATAAAGAGCCGCCATGTAATTCCAAATAACACGACTTTAATCCCATAATACCGACGTCTAAAAGATGAGATATCTAACCTGAACGTTACAAAAGACGACGTCTTAAATTATGAACTCGTTCGTATCAAATCAAAAATCATCGTCTTAATTTTACCACGTCGCTTGTTCTCTCATAAACGAAGTGGAAAAGGATTAATTCACGACTGTATTTAAAATCCATTGGTAAATTTGTCGACGTTAAGATATATTTGGACGTCGTTCCTTTACAAAAACAACGTTATATGAATGTATTCACGTCTCTTTTCTTATGATCATGTCGTTAAAATGACTTTACACGGTGAATATAGGATAAACTACGCCATCTCATACATATTAGAGGACCGTAATTTTAGTAATGATGACGTATAAATTCTGAAACACGGTTGTCTTTTACATGATAACGACGTTGTATATTGACGACAACGTCCTCTGTATAAATGAATGCGTCGTAACTAATGAACCCAACATATTTTCCACGTCGTTTATTTTCAGATCATGTCGTTAAAATAGTTTTACACGGGGATCGACTGAGAAACGTTGCCGTTTCAGATGCATTAGACGACAATTATATTTTAAAAGATGACGTTTAAATTGCGTAATACGGCTCTCATTTATTTGTACCCGACGTTGTTTATTGAGTACAACGTCGTCTGTAGAAATACATGCATCATAAGTAATGACCCTAACATCTATTTCCACGTCATCATTAATGGAAAAATCGAAGTGGAAAATTTATTTCACGACGGTTGTAGAAACTCTGGTGACTTAGTAGGAATCAATAACGTCCTCGATTATGTATTTAAAGACGTCATAGTTATATGTGTCGTGAAAGGTGTATTTAACAGCTATGGGTTTTAGTGCCCGTCATTGTATGCATCTCTTGCGGCCATGTTCTGTTAAAATATGTCATATGTTGCATTTTAAACGACGTTTGTTTGTTAGAGTTGGTCGTCTATTCTTATTCTTGACTTTTTTTTAGCTCATTTTTCAATACACAGACGTCGGTTGTTATTTGTTAATGATGTTGTTTGTTTTAACAACGACGGGGATTTATCGTCATGGTTTGATTTTGGAAAAGATGTCGGTCGATTTCACGACCATTTGAAAACCGAATACACGACGGTGAATTCCCGTCGTCTTTTGCCTTTTTTGTAGTAGTGAATTTTGATGCTGTGCCTCTTTTGCCATCTCAAGAAAGAAGACTCATTGGTGGAAGTGCTTACTTGAGAGATAAAATTCCTCTCCCTTGTATTATGCTCTTTGAAGAATGGGGGAAATTAGTGAAACAACGGTATGTTGCCATGTTGCATAGCAATACTGATGGATGAATGTTATTGAAGGCAAGATTGGTGGTAGTCACCGTGTGAAAGTGGTCGTCATAGTTGAATTAATGGTAGCACACAAGTGGAGATGATGTCTTTTTTATGTAGTTGAATATATGGCTATTTTTTGGCACAGGCCGCAGGGGTGAACTATTTTATGATTGTGATGGTGAAAATGTAGGACTATGATAGTAAAAGCAATAGCTTTTGTTTCAACTAGGTTTCCCCCTTTCTCTATTGGTGTTGCTTGATTAAAGTTTTGAAATAACCATCTCTAAGAAACTGTTGTATGGTTTTTTGCTCATAGATTGGTGCTTTATTTACCTGGCATAGAATTTCTTTCGTCTGTCATTAAAACCTTTTCATGATTTCCTTTATTACCTTGATTGGGTATGCCTATACACTCGTTGTTTTCAGTGCCCACTTATCCCCCAAAGTTAGAAAAGAAAGGTAGTATGGAATTTCCTTTTTTCAGGGTAAATGTCCTGTTGTGGTTGAAGCACTTAACAACTTATATTTTGCAGGTGCAGGTCAAGTTGCTTCTAATAAGGGGGCATTACTGGCTGATGGAGATCAGACTTCCGAGAAGTTGCGATTGTTTAGAGATAAACTTTCCAGCAATGTTGCTGCCTTGCCTATTCTTTTGAAGAGGATGACAGAGTGTATTTCAAAGATTGACAATTTAGACTCTGAAAACATAATCATACATCCTGCATTTAAAAAGAAAAGGACTAGTTGACTGAGTTTTCAACCCTTGAAAGGCTGCTGTATCACCTGTTGATTGATGTAGAATGACACATGTTTTGAAATTTGATCAAATTTGATTCGTACGATCAAAACTCGTATATGATGATGTAATTACTCAAGAAAAGCGTGCTTTGAAGTATACCATAATATGTTGTTGCAAATTTCCCAGAAAGCTCCTCTTTCAGATATCCTCGTGCACTAAAGGTGATCAAGAGAAAGATTCTATGCGCATGTTCTTTATTTTTACCTTTTCCATTTAATCATTCATATGTTGGTTTTCATTGTTCCATATTTCCCTAAATATTGTAAGGTAACAAGGTGACAAGGCAGTAAAACTATCAGGAAGAAGAGGAACAAAGCTTTGTATCTCTGACAAATCTTTTTTCTCCAAAATTCTCATTTTCATCAGTAACCAAAGAACTTAAAAGAGAAAAATAAATCCTTGGAATTTCAGATAATTCCAATAATTTGAACCCAAAATTACTTTTTTCCTCCTCTTTTGGTAATTGGATTTTTTTGTTTTCCATTGGGCCTGTAAATCTTTCGAACATCCAACTTAGCACAAAGTCCTAGCCCTGAGCATCGGGTCAAAACCCTTGGTTTCTTACCAATTCTAGTCTTTCATTAAATATAATTCAAAATTTAATACCAACAAATACAATATGAAATTTAAAAACAACATTACCTTAAGAATTACATCCATTCTTTCATAAAAACTTTGAGAACTCTTTCAGGCTTCCACGTCCATCAATCCTTTCATGTTACTGAGCATGCAATCATCCACATCAATTTTCATTCGATGTAAGTTTTGATGTAGGACCCAGAATTTCTACAAAGAATAGAATATCATATTAAGATAAATATAATATAAACCAGTAATTTAAAATATGAAACTTATCTTCAAATAATATTTACCTGATTCAATGTCTTCAATATCATCTGTGATCTAAAGAATATTAGTTTTTGGTGAAGAATGTAATCAATTTTGTGTGCAAATGAGTGCCTTCACTGTTCTTGGGGATAATGAACTCCTATATGGATCGAGAATGCGACCACCAGTACTGAATGTTGATTCAGATGCTACAATAGAGACAGGTATTGCCTAAACATCTCGTGCATTACAAGACAAAATCTTATGAACTCCTACACTTGCTGCCTATTGATAAGCAGTTTTTATGAAGCACGAACATGGATACGAATACAGCAATATGATACGACACGACATGCAAATACGACAAATTTCCAAAAATTATGATATGATGAGGTCCGGAATATGGCAATTAAAAAAATATATATAATTCAAAACGTATTTTAAATAACATAAATATTCAAATTCATCAAGCAAATTCAAATTTGAATAATGAAAACCACAAGTCTCAATCAACTTCAATATTTGTAATGTCTTCCCAAATTATTATTTTCCAACAAAAAGGAACTTTATTAAGAGGCAAAAGCCACGAACAGAACAAATGAACTAAGCCAGCACACATTCAGCCAAAGCAAGCAAGTATAGAGGCTAACTTAGTACACAATATAAATAAGAACATTAGTTTGGTGGTCCTAGAAGACCATCCACTTCCAACACTCCCTGAAAAGACGGTGGCAGTCTTTCAGCCCAGCAAATTTGCGCCACCGCTCTGATGCCAATACTAGTCGTTGTGTGATGTCATGCGCACATTTACGAATCTGTCACATTTATCTTGAATTTCAGCTCAATCTGAGATGTTATGCACAAATCTGTCACATTTACGAATTGTTAACAATTCTCCTTCTTGTGAATCCATATGTAGGGAAAGACGCGTTTTTCATATGCTGAGGTTGAGCAATTAGTGTCCTGCCAAACCTCAATATCAAGCTTGCAATCAACAAAGACATGTTTTTCATCTTCCAAAGCTCACTTATATCAATTCCTTAATCGTTTTATTAGTTCCTGAACTTAGACCCGATTTGCATTTGAGTCCCTCAATTTCCAAAATCGTTCCCGTGGTCCTTCAACTTCAATTTCGTTAGGACAAATGATCATGCTGTCATTTTACAAAGTAAAACATTAATAAAAATTAAAAAAAATGTAAAAACAGGCTAAACTTAGATCTATTTTTCCGAAAGAAACCTATTACCAGTCTTCTTCATCCCTCTCTTCCCTAAATGAAAAAACAGAACCATGTTTTATCAAAAATTGATACTCATAAACCAAAAAAACATCTGAGAAATTTATATCAAAACCCACCTGCACATCCTGAGCGTTGACATCAAGATGATCAGCAATGAGGAATCGGGAGAAAGAGAAAGTGGTCTCGCATATTTTCTTTACAGTGACGGAAACAAAGCATCAGAGCTCTAAGAATAGCTTTTTTCACTTATGGTAAGCATATATACTGATCAGAAGCCAAACCCAGCACCAAAAAAAAAATGGCGAGAAAGAAAGAGAGAGAGACCTGTGAAAACCCAAAAGATTTTGTTTTATTTAAATGAGAGAAACACAAAAGCAAATCCCATTCTTTAGAAACCAAAATCTAACACACAAGCACAGGCTCACAAAATCAAAAAGACGCCAAACCCAGCAGCAAAAACAAAAAATGGCGAGAAAGAAGAGGAGAGAGAGAGACCTGTGAGGCTTTGAGAGCACACAGCAGCACCACCCCAAGAGAGAAAAACAACAAACCCAATAGCTTGTTGGAATTGTGTTCAAAGCCAAAACCCATCTGGGTTCTGTACTGGCAGAGAGAGAGAATAAGAGAGTGGTTTAAAAATTAACTTTTAATTCAACAATGAATCACGTGTCTGACACGTGATGTTTTTAACAGAGATTTGGATGGAAATTGCCAAACAAATGGTGGGAGGTAAATTGACTATAAAATTTAGTACGATGGCTAAATTGGCTGATAAATTAATGGCAGAATTCCAAATATTCTATCTTGGATAGATCGTATTAGGTGCTTGGACTTGTCAGAAAACAACTTGTCTGGAAAAATTCCAATAGGCACTCAGCTCCAAAGCTTTGGTCAATCTTCTTATGGTGGAAATCCTCTACTTTGTGGATTGCCACTCGTAAGGACATGCGTTGAGGAGGAAAAAGGTCCACGACAAACTGTGTTGGTGAATCAAGACGGTAAACATAGGCTCATATCGCAAGGATTTTACATCAGCTTGGGGCTTGGGTTTGCTGTTTGATTTTGAGGAGTTTTTGGCCCTCTTTTATTGAACAGGTCATGCAGATATATATACTTCAATTTCTGGACTTGTTTCACAAATTGGTTGTACGTGAAGGCAGAAATCATCAGGCAAAAGATGCCTAATACTAGATAAATGGTAATTACTACTATCTCTCTCACATTACTATTTTTGAAATTCAATGATGCAAGTTTGTTGTTCTTTATCCCAAAATGCATGAAGATATTACAGAACATAATTAAATTTTTTTTTAAAAGAAAGGAAACATTAACTTTTTTTCTTTTGCTATATAAAAACATGCATGCATGATTTTGTATGCTGGTTATAATCATGCTTCCCTTCGTGTTTAGCAAGGCACCTTTGAGACAACATGCTTCCCTTCAGTTGAAGATAAATGAGATGGAGGACTGTTGTTTGTACTAGCTTTCGAGTTCTAGAGTGATGATGATAAGGGATCTCACTAAAATAAAGGAATCATTTATTTATAGTAAATGAGTTGTACCGTTATTTGTAAGAACTTAATGGGAACTTCACCCATGAAGTATTTGGTATGATGTTCTTGTGTACTTCATGGTTTTTTCTGATTCGAGAATGTTATCTCAATGTAGGAAATATAGACGCTTAATTGTCTTTTACTGTATTTCTCATATGGATAAAACAATGGAATAATTTGAGTTAAGTGATTTAATCACATAAATGAAAGGATTGTCAATTTGAGAAAGACACTTTACTAACATTATCTTTCCTTCTACGTAAGAAAAAAAAATACTTACTTTGAAAGTCCAGTATTTTTTAAAGTTTTTTTTTGTTTTTGTTTTTGTTTTTTTGTTTTTAAAGGTTCTCTTCTCAACATTGTAGCTGACAGATTGGCTGCTTGGGGCCACGACATTGACCAGGGTTACTGGTTTCTTGAGGAAAATCCAACTTGGCTTGGGCCTCTGTTGATAGATGACTCAATAGGGGTTACCAAAACCCGTATGATTAATACTGTTTAGCTGTTTTACCAAAAAATAAAATAAAAAAAAGTTCTCTTCTCCGTATGAAGACAAAAAAATAAGTAAAACATTTGTAATCGCCCATTGTTGGCCTCGAACCCACGACCACAAGGTTAAGAGCCTTGCTCTATAACAACTGAGCTGGAAGGGCTAAAGTTCTACTTCTCAGGATGTATATATAGTAAATACACAACATCACAGCCAATCACGTGGACTTCGAACCAAGCATGTACACTGAAGAGTCAAATCTTATAAATAATTTCATGTTTATGAGACATCCAAATACATCCAAGCATGTACACTGAAGATATTATACAATGGTAGTTTTCCAAGACTCCTTCGGCAACAATAATTTCAAATCAAATTGATAAACATTTACAGCTGATTACATCATCATCAGAATTCAATTTAGGTATTGAAGAACTAACCATCACCCCTTTATTCTCAACATCAAACATGACTGTGCTAAGCCCCTTTCCTACAACGTAAAATTTCTTCCCAACAGCTACAAGTTGACAGGGCGGCCTGGTGAGCAAGGATGACAGCCTCCCAACAGGAATACACTCCCTAAACTCCTTCTGCCACATCATCGCCCTGGTTCCTGAACTCTGATCCAACACATAGAGGGTCCCATCTACGACAACTGCTGGACCCCGCCAGCCGGCAACATGTCGGCATCTGCATGCTGCCATGTGCTACTTGATGGTTTATAAACAACAGCGTACACATGAGAAGTTACAGCAGAAGTCCCGCAGCGAATGTAGATCTTCCCATCCATGACCACAGAATTCTCAATTTCAGGGACAATGTTTGGGTCAGAGTGAAATTTCCAACTATTGGTGCAAGGGTCATAGATGTTCCAAGAATGTGGATCACTTGAATTTGAACCTAAACCACCAATCGAATATACTTTTCCATCCAATACTTCACAAGCGAATTAGCACCTGCATGCACAAATCAAATAAAAGCCAAGGCTCTTTACAATTATAATAATAACATGAAATTTAAAGACAACATTACATTAAGAATTACGTCCAGTCTTTCAAAAAAAACTTTGAGAACTCTTTCAGGCTTCCACGTACATCAATCCTTCCATGTTACTGAGCATGCAATCATTCACATCCAGTGGCGGATCCAGATTCAAAAGTCAGGTAGGCGAAACTTACCTTAAAAACTTGACGGTACGAGTGAATTTCATTCATAAAAATAAAAAGATACACTTAGTCGGGGAAACGTAATGAGATTTACCCTCATATATGCATCTCTATACATAAATAAAAAAATTTAAAAAAAATTAATGCAATGCAACACAAAACTTAAACTATTTAAATCTAAAACTAAATTAAACTATTTAAAAACTTAAGATGCATACATTTATTTTAAGAAAAAACCAATAGAAGAATACTTGTTGGCCTTAGATATGAGAAGATGCTACTAAGAGAGAATGTCCAAACTCAAGAAGAAGCTGCAAATGATAATGATTTGGGACTGTCGACTATTGCACAACCACAAGGGAATTGGCTGCTTACTTATATTGCTTCCGCCCCTTTTCTTTTTTTAAGTTTGACTGAGCCATATAACACATGTCGGTTGCTTTCAAGTTTGGATGGGCATGGGTTTACATGGATGGGTAGAAATAGCTTTGCTTACATATAGGTTTTTTTTCTTTTTTTTTTTTTTTTTTTTTTTTGTGTAGGACTGCCACTGTTAACATCAATTTTCATTCAATGCAAGTTTTGATGTAGGACCCAAAATTTCTACAAAGAATAATAAAACCAGTAATTTAAAACATGAAACTTATCTTCAAATAATATTTACCTGATTCATTGTCTTCAATATCATTTGTGATCTCAAGAATATTAGTTTTTGGTGAAGAATGTAATCAATTTTGTGTGCAAATGAGTGCCTCCACTGTTTTTGGGGATAATGAACTCTTATATGGATCAAGAATGCGACCACCAATACTAAATGTTGATTCATATGCTACATTAGAGACAAGTATTGCCAAAACACCTCATGCAATACAAGACAAATTCTTATCAACTCCTACATTTGCTGCCCATTGATAGGCAGTTGCTATGAAGCACGCACACAGATACAAATACAGTGATACGATACAACACGACATGACACGCAAATATAACAAATCTCCAAAAACTAGGATACGATAAGATCTGGGATACTGCAATTAGAAATATATATTAAAATATAATAATATAACAATATATATATAATTCCAAACATATTTTAAATAACATAAATATTCAAATTCATCAACCAAATTCAAATTTAAATTCAATTCACTCAAAACATCATCCAAATTTAGAACAACCATTCTCTAGAATAATGAAAACAAAGTCTTAACTTCAATATTTGTAGTGTCTTCCCAAGTTAGTATACCTACATATGCTAAAAAAAACTCACAAATCATATTTCTCTTTGTTAGGTAGACTACCTCGACACTCGAACCCATTTGGTAAGTAGTTCCCATTAAAAATGCATGGGTTGTTCCTAATTTTGGGTTTTAATCTAATTTTCCATTTAATATCTACTTCAGAAGTCTATATTCACTTTCTTTGGTCATGCGTGTTTATCTTCAATTCCAGCTCAATCTGAGATCTTATCCACGAATTTGTCACTTTTACTAATTATTAACGATTCTCCTTCTTGTGAATCCATATGTAGGGAAAAACGAATTTTTCATATATGCTGTGGTTGACCAATTAGTGTCTTGCCAAACCTCAATATCAAGCTTCATCAACAAAGACATGTTTTTCATCCTCCAGAGCACACTTATATCAATTCCTTATAATTGTAATTGTAAGATATATCATTATTCATGTTGTGCTTTTAACTATATTAAATCAAGATTCATAAATAACTACACCACAACGCAAATCACAATTAAACAAAATAAAATAAACAAGGAGTAAAAATACTAGTGCATGAAAGATTTACGAGGTTTGACATAATCATGTGTACATACGTATTTAGACAGAATTCACTATGAGAATAATACCAGTACAAAATACACTTGAGTTAAATCAACATAAAAACAAGAACTTTTTATTTATTTCTTATCTCTTGCTTTGCTCTTGGTTTATCTCTCAATGCAACCTGTGTTTCATCTCTTGCATGCTCATCTTTCACATGAATCGCGCTTGCTGCCCGTTAATAGACAGTTGGCTCACCCATGTTTGGTGAATTACCTATGTCAACCATGTGGTTTAGTATAATTATTATACTAGAGTTTAGGTTATGGTAACCGCTATAAATATCGCTATTAATAACGAGTTGGAACTCAGAAAGTGTTACCATGCTAAGCTGAGATTTAGAAATAACCACACCCACAATCGAGTAGAATTTTAAAAAACAAAATAAAACAGTATCTCAGCCTTCTACTCCTCCAGCTCTTGAGCAGTCTAAACCATTGGACCATAGGCCCAGCTGTCATACAGGTGGACAAACTCAGTTATATTATAGCACGTGATAGTTACGACTAATTTGGGCTGGATTAGCTTAATTAGTTAGGCTTGTTGGAAGGAATCCATTTAGTTATTGTTTATACTTCAGATCATTGGCTATATAAAAGCCTTTAATGTAATGATTAATTAATAAAATATTAAATATTAAATATAAAAAAAACAAAATATTTAAATATTTTTTTTGGTCATTGAGTTTTACACGATATTTTAATTTGGTCAATGAAATTTTGGAAAACAATTAATGTAGACTACCACGTCAGTTTTCATAGAGAATCTGAAAAGAAAAAAGATATGTTAGCAACAATCTCATGCCGGCCACTCCAATGTCATCCCCATTACTTTTAGTTGTTTTAGCAACAATTTTTTTTTTTGCCCCTCTCAATCATGGGCCCCGGGCGGTGGCCCTGGTTGCCCTGGCCAAGGGCCGGCGGGCCGGCTCTGCCTCTCAATGCACCTGTGTTTCAACTCTTACCTGGTCTTTGTTCAAATGAATCACTTGCTGCCCATTGATAGGCAGTTGGTTCAATAGGTAGTTGATTCCTATTTTGGCAGCAGCAAAATGAAGACAAAATTGTCTTCAATTTCTGCCATCATTTACTGCCACATGACTTTCTCCACCATTTACTACATAGGTCCCTTTAAAATTGCATGATGTTTTAACAAAGAGTCTGAACAGCTCTCACATTTCGCGTGGTCTAAGACTTCATTTCCGACTTCTGGATTCTCATCTCAAAGAGTCTGAAAGCCGTTTTGTCAGAATTCTTGAGGTATCAACCCTGTTTCGTCAATCTTGAGGTATCATACAATACAAGCATATATATGTACTTCACTAGTTTTGCATGTATGCTTACTTTGGTTGTGCTTTATCTTTTTCCTGAAGAGTTTCCCTTGTCCGTCTTGATCATGACTGTAGCTAACATGGCTGAAGCAAGGTGCTGCTTCAAACTCCTCTGTGCAATTGTGGTGGTGCTTTTACTAAACATGAACAGTCCTTGCATTGGATGTAGCGAGAGGGACAGGCAAGCACTCCTTGCACTCAAACAAGGCCTCGTGGGTGACGACGGAGATCGCCTCCTTTCATGGGGAATGGAAGCCCAAAACAGAAATTGTTGCCAATGGGAAGGAGTCTACTGTAGCAGCAACCAAACTGGCCATGTTGTTAAGCTTGATCTTGAAGACCAATCTTTGCGGGGTAAGATTAGTCCTGAACTCGTGAAGTTGCAACATTTGGAATATTTGAACCTTCGTTTCAATAATTTGAGTCGGAGCCAAATTCCAGATTTCATTGGATCTCTGAGCAATTTAAGACACCTCGACCTCTCTTCTGCAAATTTTGGAGGTCAAATTCCAAACCAACTTGGAAACCTTACACACTTGCAATATCTCGATCTCAGCTCTCATGGATATTCTGTTATACTCCCTAAGAACTCTATTCATGCAAAAAACCTCAATTGGCTCCCTAATCTTTCAGGGCTGAAACACTTGGACCTAAGTTCCACTAATCTCAGTGATGTTGTTGGTTGGCTGGAAGCAGTTAATATGCTTCCTAAGCTAACAAACTTGATATTAGATGGGTGTAATCTTCCTCCTCCAATTATATTCTCTGTTTCTATCATGAATTCTTCTAACTCTCTTGTTCTTGTTGATCTCTCCCGCAACAATCTCAACTCTTCAATCTTCCAATGGTTGTCCGGTACACATACCAACCTTGTTTATCTTGATCTCTCTCGGAACAATTTCAGAGGTTCCTCAATTCCTGCATCTTTTGGAAACATGAGCTCTCTTGAATATCTTATTCTCAGTGGTTGCAAACTTGAAGGAGGGTTCCCGAATTCCTTTGCCAAGCTATGTAGGCTGCGAGAGTTGGACCTTGGGGATAATAGTCTTAGTGGACAACTTTCAGACTTTGTTGAAACATCGTCCAAATGCGCTCAAAAGACAATGGAGGGTTTGGATATCTCTCATAATCCTGACATTTCGGGTTCATTGCCTGATCTTACGAACTTCGTATCATTGAAAAGCTTGTTTCTCGAGGGCAATAACTTAAGTGGAAGAATACCTGAAAGTATTGGACAGATGTCCAAGCTGGAGACTATTGGTTTTGGTTGGAATTCTTTGGAAGGAGTGATTTCAGAAACTCATTTTTCAAAACTCTCCAAATTAAGTTATTTGAGTTTATCATCTAACTCACTACTTTTAAACTTCAGTTTTGATTGGATTCCTCCCTTCCAATTGCAATTCATACAATTGAAGTCTTGTAAGATGTGGCCATCGTCTTTCCCAAAATGGCTTCAAACTCAAAAAAATTATACATGGCTTGATATTTCTGATGCTGGAATTTCTGATACCATTCCAAGTTGGTTTTGGGATTTGTCACAAAAATTAGAGATTATGGATATCTCTCACAATCAATTGAGAGGAACAGTTGGAAATATTAGATTGGAGTTTGCACCGCACCTAAATTTGAGTTGGAACCAATTGGAGGGTCCAATCCCTTCAATTCTATCAAAAGTTTCTGTTTTAGATCTCTCCCATAATAACTTTTCAGGGGGAGCTTCTTTTTTGTGTGCAACCAAGGATAGTAATTTAACCTTTCTTGATCTCTCAAGCAATCATGTATCTGGAGCAGTTCCGAATTGTTGGATCCATTTAAAAAAATTAGTCTTTCTTGATTTGAGCAATAACTATTTATTTGGAAAAATTCCAACCACAATGGGGTACTTGTTGAGTCTCAAGACACTAAGACTAAGTAACAACAGATTTGTGGGAGAGTTGCCTTCACAATTGAAGAATTGCATAAAGTTGACACTTCTTGATCTTGGGGAAAATAACTTCTCATGCTCAA
Organism: Prunus mume; assembly: GCF_029339155.1. NCBI lineage: Eukaryota > Viridiplantae > Streptophyta > Magnoliopsida > Rosales > Rosaceae > Prunus > Prunus mume. Next base: position 20,891,896 of record NC_142702.1, read on the forward strand.
TACCTGAATGGTTAGGGGCTGGTCTCCCAAATTTGGCTATCTTAATCCTTCGAGGTAATCACTTCTATAGAAGCATCCCGCCCCAATTATGCCATCTGACACGCATTCAAATTTTGGATTTGTCGATGAACAACATCTATGGAACTATACCCAAATGTCTCAACAATTTTATTGTTTTGGCTCGAAAAGGAAATTCAAGCCTAACTATCGAACATATGTATACGATTCAACTGGGAGAAGGACGTTTTGGTTCGTTTTATGATGATGAAGCATCTTTAACATGGAAAGGGGTAAGGTCTAAGTACAAAAGTACTCTGGGACTTGTAAAGAGTATTGATCTCTCAAGCAATAAGTTGATTGGGGAGATTCCTAGTGAAATCACTGATCTTGTTGGTTTGGTTTCTTTAAACCTGTCGAGAAACCAATTAATAGGTCCAATACCTCCAAGGATTGGAATGCTGCAGGAGTTAGATTTCCTTGATTTATCAAGAAACCAGATTAATGGCAGAATTCCAAACAGTCTATCTCGGATAGATCGTATTGGTTACTTGGACTTGTCAGAAAACGATTTGTCTGGAAAAATTCCAATAGGCACCCAGCTCCAAAGCTTTGATCCATCTTTTTATGGTGGAAATCCTCTACTTTGTGGACTGCCACTCCTAAGGACATGCGATGAGGAGGAAAAAGGTCCAGGACAAACTGTATTGGTGAATCAAGACGATAAAGATGGGCTCATAACGCAAGGATTTTACATCAGCTTGGGGCTTGGGTTTGTTGTTGGATTTTGGGGAGTTTTTGGCACTCTTATATTTAACAGGTCATGCAGATATACATACTTCAATTTTTGGACTAGTTTCACAGATTGGTTATATGTGAAGGCAGAAATCATCAGTCAAAGGATGCCTAATACTAGATAAATGGTAATTACTACTATCTCTCTCACATACTATTTTTGAAATTCAATGATGCAAGTTAGTTGTTCTTTATCCTGAAATGCATGCAAATATTAAAGAACATAATTAATATTTATAAATAAATAAATAAATGAAGGAAACATGAACTTTATTTCTTTTGCTATATAAAAGCATGCATGCATGATTTTGTTCACTGGTTATAATCATGCCTCCCTTTGTCTTTAGCGCAAGCACCTTTAAGACGACATGCTTCCCTTCAGTTGAAGATGGACGAGACGAAGGACTGCTATTTGTACTAGCTTTCGAGTACTTGAGTGATGATGATAAGGGATCTCACTAAAATAAAGAAACCATTTATTTTATAGTAAATGAGTTGTACCGTTATTTGTAGAAGTTAATAGGAACTTCACACATGAAGTAGGGTTTAGGGTTTAGCGCCTACCATGGGGCTCGAACCAACAACCACAAGGTTACCAACTAGCTAGACGGGCTGTTCATCTACTTGCTCAGGACATATACATAATAAATACATAAATCTTACCACAGCATCACATCCAATCACATCAGTTCAACCTTTGGGGATAGGGGTGGTATGCGGTTCGGTAACTCAGCGAATTTTTACTTAAACCGCAAACCGACCGACTATTTGCGATTTGGTGATTTTTGAAACCGCAAACCGACCGCGTTTTGCGGTTTAAAACCGCAAGTTCTCAAGCATTCACAAAAGTATAAATTCACAACTTAAATAAATAAATACACAACCTCAATTTCTCAAGCATATATAAATTCACAATCTCCTCAACTTCTCAAGCATTCACAACCTAAGAAAATTAAAGTTACAATTCCAAGCATTCCAATTAAAGTTAAACTTCTCAAGCATTCCAATTCCAAATCCTTTAAAGTTACAAATCAAAAGGAAAATGCAAAGCAAAATGAATTAAAGTCACAACCAAAAAGAAAAATCCAATTCAAAGTTAATTAAAGTTACAAACTAAAAGGAAAATGCAATGCACCAATGTTACAAACTCAAGTGTTGGTGGTGAGTGGATTTGAAGAACCCCGTTGTGTTGTTTGAGCACCAATGTTATCTACAAATAAAACAACATAGTTTAGTACATTTTATTATAAGAAGAAGCATAAATAACATTAGCATAAATAAACTAATTACTTACAAGTTGTCATATGTTCCATTTCCTTGTATAATTCAACCTTATTATCCGTGCGGCTATACTTTGCGGTTTGCGGTAACTGCAAGTTTTGAAAATCAAATACAGCAAATGCGGTTCGGTTCTTAATACCGCAAATGCGGTTCAGTTTACCGCGATTTTGGTTTCATTGTAGTAAATTGTCGGTTGGTTTTTGCGGTTTTTCAGTTTTTCGGTTTAAAATGCCACCCCTACTTGGGGATGTCTAGCCGTGTTATAAATAGCTTCATGGTTTTTAATCAAGAATGGTAAACCAACAAATCTTATAAATAATTTCATCACCTTTTTAGGCAGCGAACCAGTCTACTGTGGGATAACAAAAGAGTCATTTCGAGCTAATGGGAGCAATTTACAAATGGGTTCTAAGAAGGAGGTAGGTAGTTGCCTACCCAAAATTTTCAAAAAAAAAAAAAAAAAACCCCTATATGTAAGCAAAGCTAATCCTACCCATCCCATGTAATGGTGTGAACCTATGCCTACACAAACTTAAAAGCAACCCACGTGTTATATGGCCCAGTCAAACTTCAAAAAGGAAAAGGGGGGGAAGTAATATAAGTAAACAAGTCAATTCCCTTTCGATTGTGCAATAGTCGAGAGTCCAAAATCATTCTTTTGCAACTTCTTCTTAGTCTGGACACTCTCTCTTGGTAGCATTTTCTCATATCTAAGGCCAATAAGTATTCTTCTATTGGCTTTTTCCTAAAATAAATGTATGCATCTTAAGTTTTTTGATAGTTTAATTTAGTTTTAGATTTAAATAGTTTAATTTTTTTGTTGCATTGCATTAATTTTAGTTTTTTTTTTTTTGGTTAATTTTTACATCTGAGGGTAAATCTCATTACGCTCTCCCCGACTAGGTGTATCTTTTTATTTTTATGAATGAAATTCATTCATACCGTCGAGTTTTTAAGGTAGGGATATAAAATGGTCTCTCTGATTCTTTCTATCTCAATGTTGCTTGAATGGTAGGGCTAGCAGAGTTTCTTGAAGCCTACCCCATGATATTAGTATAAAAGGGATTCACTGATGATTTGATAAATGGCAATGGGTGTAATGTTTTCATTTGAATGAGTTGTACACCATGATTCTTCAAAACGGATCAGTGAGTGAAGATGTTGTAATATTCCGATTTCCGATCAGTTTGGTATGCAATTTTACACTTTAGATTAAGAATGAAAATTGTGTCAGTAATCCCAGAAATATAGGTTTGAGAAGTGTTTTTGCCGCGGATGCAGTACTATTTTCTTAACGCCAGCTAATCATATGGTAGCACATCAATCAAAACCGGTTGGGGGTGTCCAGCACATGCAGCCTAGGTGCAAACCCAGACCAAGGTAAGCCATCTGCTGCAACATTTCTTTCCATTGTAGCCCAATTGCATCAAGTCTTTAGAGCAACTCCACCCATTTGCCCTTAGTCATGGCAAGGGGGGAGCTAGGGCAGCCACTATTCACGTGAATAGTAGTTGCCCTTGCAAATAGTATTTTGTATTTCCACCCGTTGTCATGGCAAAGGGCAATTACTATTCATTTTTTTGTTTTTTTCACAAATTTTTTTACCTCAATAATTAATTTGAATAATATTTTCGGGTTCCTATGTGTCAATACTATTCATATCTCTTAATCGGATAAAATTTGAGATTTTCTATTTAAACCCCGCACTTCTCTTTGTTCACCCCAATACTTAAATCATTAAGCTGTAAGTTTTATTATTGTATAAAAAGACAAAAAAGGTCATCAAACTTAATAATTAACCCTAGTACATCTATACACACAACCCCACACACCCCACCACTCTTTATATTAAGTTTTAAAAACCTCATTCCAACTTCCTGTTTACAAACTCTCTCTCTCTCTCTCTCTCTCTCTCTCTCTCTCTCTCTCTCAACTCAACAATACCAAAGTGTTAGAATTCCAGTTACCTTTCTTGGAGAAAGGTAAAGTTGTTTTCTTTCTCTACAAAATATTAAATTTCAGATTCGGGGTTTTATTTGTTTATGTTTTTTTTTTTGAGAACAAAGAAAATTGTGAGATTTAAATAGAAAATCTCTTTTAGTTTTTATTTTTTTAGTTTGGGGTGTATTTAAGGGTAGTTTGGGAAGATAGTGGGGTTTTCTTAGAAATTGTGAAAATTTAAATTAAAAGTTGGGGTGAACTAAGAGAAGTGTGGGGTTTAAATAGAAAATCTCTAAAATTTTCAATTTCAAATTTCAGATAAATTTAAAAAAAAAAATTGGCTGGTATTTATAGAAATTCATTAATTTTTTGGCATTTTTAAAAAAATTTCTGAATTATTTTCAGTATTTTATTGCAAAAAATTGGCTGCCGTTGGATTGGAGGAAAAATCCGATCGGAGAGCCCAGACGACGCCATGTGGTAAATGTAAAAAAAATCAAAGAGTGGGGTCGACGCCTTGACTGGCCAAGAATGACTTCACCAACCCTTGGGCTTGAGCTCAAGCCGAATCGCTTGAGGGCCCGACCTGTGGGTCCTACTCCCAACCCGGGCTTGGGCCTCACCGAATCGGGTTTTTCTCCCTAGCCTCTGGTGGGCTTGCCGGAGTTGCTCTTAACAATCAACAATGAACCCGAGAAAATTGATATTCCTCTCTCCTCCTATAGAGGCAATTCAGCGGACCTCAGCCACGCCTCAGCACGGGCCATGGCCCACACTCAACTTTTATTAATAATTAAATTAAAAAATATACATTGTCGATTTTTGAGTTTATTTTGGGTGTGTTTATATACATTAAATATGATAAGGTATCTTTATAGTTTTATGTCTAGAAATGAGTATTTAACTAATTTTGTATTATATATGGTTAGGTCTACATATTTTTTTCTAAACATAAAAATAAGCCCACACACAATTATCCATTTATTAAAAATGAATGAAAGAAATATCTAGAAAGCCACAACCCATCACGTTAAGAACTGTGTGCTGCCTTTCTCCCTATATCCCGAGTCTCTGTATTTATTATCTGTGCATTTACACACATTTAAGATAATGTTAATCATTAGCTTAATCTAATGAACTTTAATAAATCAACATCATCATAATTATATTTATCTAATAACTCTGAACAAAATAAATTTGTCCCAGCAAGCAGCAACCCTACCCCATTGCATTGGTATAAAAACGAATGTCGTTGATGATTTGATCAATTGCAATGGATGTAATGTTTTCATTAGAATGAGTTACACACCATAAGGTGATCGTAATATTCTTATCAGTTTAGTATATATATATATATATATATATATTTCCATGAATTTGCTTGCAAGACAGCTAACTTGTTGCTCATAATCTTAGGCCCGTATCCCTATCTTAGGCCGAAGAGAAGGTTTCGGGAAGAAAGAAGAAAGGGGAGGCACATATGACTATCTTAGGCCCATGATTGTAGGCAACTCCCCAAGATAAATTGGGCTTTTCTCATAAAGTGAGAAGAATTTCATCTTTTGTACTTTTTGGGGCACAAACAAGAGCTTCATTTTTCGACAGTTGCACATTCATCCCAAATTCAGTGTTTCACTTTTGAAAAAAGTGTTTTCGATTAAAAAAAAAAAGAAGACGACAATTTTACAGGTTGTGAGCCACGCATTCAGTCTTCCAATACCAAATTTCCACAAGTCTTCTCACCCATTTATTTCTAATTTATTTCCATGGCAACGTCTATAGTGCATCAAGTCCACCGTAGAATTTTCGTTATTTCCAAAAGTCTTCTCTCATCCATTTATTTCCACAAGTCTTGTCATCCATTAATTTCCTGGCTCTGTCCCTGTGTGCAACTATCTCCCTGCAGTATGTCCTTTGGAGTTTTAAGCACGGGCATGGCTCTTTGTGGGTTGAAGACTTGCACCGTATGAAAGATTAGAACGAAAATCGTAAACACAACGAAAGGCAACAACATTTAGAACCAACAATAAGAAGCCAAGAATAGCTAGCTAGGAATTCTTGCTTTTACCCAACTTTATGAAAAGACTATAAGCACGTCAATCAATTTTACGCGTTCCAAATTAATAATTCTAAGATGCATTCAATCACTAGCACAAGTGCAGATCATTGCTGTGGTCCTGTTTGGTGAATATGTGGCTCTGTTTTGGTCACCTGTTGCTACTTTTCTTTGCAGCGTGTTTTAGACGAACCCAGTTTCGGGTGAAACAATTAAGTCCATTACTTGTCTACTTCAGTCAGGGAGAAATTTGAAGCAGAAGACAATAATGCCACATCGCCCGACAGACTGGACTTTTTTGACTGTAGCAATCAGCTTTATTTCTGTGGTAGCAGTCTGCTTAATTTTTGTGATTAATCATAGATGCACTAAATGTGATCATCTGAGGTAAGATATTCATCTCTCTCAAAGCAACTTTCATCTCTAATTCAAGAGTTCACACTTTCACTTCTGAAAAACGTGGTTTTGGCAGAATTCTTTTTTGGGCTAAACAAAGGGGAACATAAGTTTACTAGGTGGAAATGTTGTAGTTTACTAGGTTGAAAGTAAGTTTGCTGAGGAGTCACCCATGTTTGGTGAATTATCTGTGTCAACCATGTCGTTTAGTAGAATTATTATACACGAGTTTAGGTTATGGTAACCACTATAAATATCATTACTAATAACAAGTTAGAACTCGAAAATTGTTACCATGATAAATTGAGATTTAGAAATAACCACACTACAATGCAAACCAAAATCGAGTAGAATTTTAAAACAAAAAATAAAAAACAAAAAAAAGGTTAAATATTTTTGTTGGTCATTAGATTTTACACGAAATTTTAATATGGTCAATGAAAAAAAATTTAACCAAATTGATCATTGAAAAAAATAAATTGTCAGAATTCTGTTTTAGGATAAAGAGTCAAGTCAACCATGTTTCGTCAATCTTTGTTGGTTTTTGCAAGGTATTGCAAACATGTTTGAATTGAAATTTGTCCCACATTGAAAAACTATAGTTCCTTGAATATCTTTATAAGGCCTACTCTTGGAAATAGAATAATTAGTTAATTATTTGAATTATTTTTTAAAATTCTGTTTTAGGATAAAGAGTCAAGTCAATCTTGAGATATCATACAAGCATATATATACGTACTTCACCAGTTTTGCATGTATGCTTACTTTGGTTGTGCTTTACATTTTTCCTAAAGAGTTTCCCTTGTTCGTCTTGATCATGACTGTACCTAACATGGCTGAAGCAAGGTGCTGCTTCAAACTCCTCTATGCAATTGTGGTGGTGCTTTTACTACACATGAGCAGCCCTTGCATTGGATGTAGCGAGAGGGACAGGCAAGCACTCCTTGCACTCAAACAAGGCCTCGTGGGTGACGACGGCGATCGCCTCCTTTCATGGGGAACAGAAGCCCAAAACAAAAATTGTTGCCAATGGGAAGGAGTCTACTGTAGCAGCAACCAAACTGGCCATGTTGTTAAGCTTGATCTTGGAGACCAATCTTTGCAAGGTAAGATTAGTCCTGAACTCATTCACTTGCAGCATTTGGAGTATTTGAACCTGAGTTACAATAATTTCAGTTGGGGCAAAATTCCAGATTTCATTGGATCTCTGAGCAATTTAATATACCTCGATCTTTCTTATGCAAATTTTGGAGGTCAAATTCCAAGCCAACTTGGAAACCTTACACACTTGCAATATCTCGATCTCAGCTCTCTTTCATCTTCTGAAATGAGCCCACTCCCTGTGAACTCTATTCATGCAAAAAACCTCAATTGGCTCCCTAATCTTTCAGGTCTGAAACACTTGGACCTAAGTTACACTAATCTCAGTGATGTTGTTGGTTGGCTGGAAGCAGTCAATATGCTTCCTAAACTAACAAACTTGATATTAGATGGGTGTAATCTTCCTCCTCCAATTATATCCTCTGTTTCTCTCATGAATTCTTCTAACTCTCTTGTTCATGTTGATCTCTTCCGCAACAATCTCAACTCTTCAATTTTCCAATGGTTGTCCGGTACTCATACCAACCTTGTTTATCTTGATATCTCTGGGAACAATTTCAGAGGTTCCTCAATTCCTGCATCTTTTGGAAACATGAGCTCTCTTGAATATCTTATTCTCCAGGGTAGCAAACTTGAAGGAGGGTTCCCGAATTCCTTTGCCAAGTTATGTAGGCTGCGAGAGTTGGACCTTTATGGAAATAGTCTTAGTGGACAACTTTCAGACTTTGTTGAAACATTGTCCAAATGCGCTCAAAAGACATTGGAGAGTTTGGATCTCTCTGACAATAACATTGTAGGTTCATTGCCTGATCTTACGAACTTCTTGTCATTGAAACACTTGAATCTCCAGAGCAATAACTTAAGTGGAAGAATACCTGAAAGTATTGGACAGATGTCCAAGCTGGAGATTATTCGTTTTGGTTGGAATTCTTTGGAAGGAGTGATTTCAGAAACTCATTTTTCAAAACTCTCCAAATTACAGAATTTGGGTTTATCATCAAACGCACTACTTTTAAACTTCAGTTTTGATTGGATTCCACCCTTCCAATTGCAATGCATACAATTGAAGTCTTGTAAGATGTGGTCGTCGTCTTTCCCAAAATGGCTTCAAACTCAAAAAAATTATACATGGCTTGATATTTCTGATGCTGGAATTTCTGATACCATTCCAAGTTGGTTTTGGGATTTGTCACAAAAATTAGCGGTTATGGAGATCTCTCACAATCAAATGAGAGGAACAGTTGGAAATATTATATCGGAGGAGTTTGCACCACGCCTAAATTTGAGTTGGAACCAATTGGAGGGTCCAATCCCTTCAATTCTATCAAAAGCTTCAATTCTAGATCTCTCCCATAATAACTTTTCAGGGCCAGCTTCTTTTTTGCGTGCAAGCAAGGATAGTAATTTAACCTTCCTCGATCTCTCAAGCAATCATGTATCTGGAGAACTTCCTGATTGTTGGATTCATTTAAAAAAATTAGTCTTCCTTGATTTGAGCAATAACTATTTATTTGGAAAAATTCCCACCACGATGGGGCATTTGTTTAGTATCAAGACACTAAGACTAAGTAACAATAGATTTGTGGGAGAGTTGCCTTCACAATTAAAGAATTGTACGAAGTTGATACTTTTTGATCTTGGGGAAAATAACTTATCATCCTCAATACCTGAAGGGTTATGGGCTAGTCTTCCAAATTTGGCTATCTTAATCCTTCGAGGTAATGAATTCTATAGAAGCATCCCGCCCCAATTATGCCATCTGACACGCATTCAAATTTTGGATTTGTCTATGAACAACATCTCTGGAACTATACCCAAATGTCTCAACAATTTGACTGCTTTGGCTCAAAAAGGAAATTCAAATCTAACTATCGAACATTCATATATGACTCAGCTGATGGGAGAAGTAAATTTTATTTGGGATTATGAGGAGGAAGCATCTTTAATATGGAAAGGAGTAAGGTCTAAATACAAAAGTACTCTGGGACTTGTAAAGAGTATTGATCTCTCAAGTAATAAGTTGACTGGGGAGATTCCTAGTGAAATCACTGATCTTGTTGGTTTGGTTTCTTTAAACCTGTCGAGAAACCAATTAATAGGTCAAATACCTCCAAGGATTGGAATGTTGCAGGAGTTAGATTCCCTTGATTTATCAAGAAACCATATTAATGGCAGAATTCCAAACAGTCTATCTCGGATAGATCGTATTGGTTACTTGGACTTGTCAGAAAACAACTTGTCTGGAAAAATTCCAATAGGGACACACTCCAAAGCTTTGGTCCATCTTCTTATGGTGGAAATCCTCTACTTTGTGGACTGCCACTCCTAAGGACATGCGATGAGGAGGAAAAAGGTCCAGGACAAACTGTGTTGGTGAATCAAGACGATCAAGATGGGCTCATATCGCAAGGATTTTACATCAGCTTGGGGCTTGGGTTTGCTGTTGGATTTTGGGGAGTTTTTGGCACTCTTCTATTCAACAGGTCATGCAGATATACATCCTTCAATTTTGGACTTGTTTAACAGATTGGTCTGTACGTGAAGGCAGAAATCATCAGGCAAAGGATGCCTAATACTAGATAAATGGTAATTACTACTATCTCTCTCACATACTATTTTTGAAATTCAATGAAGCAAGTTAGTTTTTCTTTATCCTGAAATGCATGCAGATATTACAGAACATAATTAACATTTATTTATAAGTAATAAAAAATAAAAATAAAAGGAAACATGAACTTTCTTTCTTTTTGCTATATAAAAGGAACATGCATGCATGATTTTGTTCACTGGTTATAATCTTGCTTCCCTTCGTGTTCAGTGCAGGCACCTTTGAGACGACATGCTTCCCTTCAGTTGAAGATGGACGAGACGAAAGACTGCTATTTGTACTAGCTTTCGAGTGCTTGAGTGATGATGATAAAGGATCTCACCGAAATAAAGGAACCATTATTTTATAGTAAATGAGTTGTACCGTTATTTGTAAGAACGTAATGGGAACTTCACCCATGAAGTATTTGGTATGATGTTCTTGTGTACCTCATGGTTTTTTATGGCTCGAGCATGTTATCTCAATGTAGGAAATGTAGATTGCCTTTTAATGTATTGCTAGTATGAATAAAACAATGGAATAATTTAAGTTAAGTGATTCAATCACAGAAATAAAAGGGTTGTAAATCTGGTAAATGCACTTTACTAACATTATCTTTCGTCTGTGTAAGAAAGAAAATACTTACTTTGAAAGTCCAGTATTTTTTGTTTTGTTTTTGTTTTTAAAGGTTCTCTGTATGAATACCCAAAAAAAAAAAAAAAAAAAAGTAAAACACTGATAAGCGCCCACTATGGGGCTCGAACCCACAATCACAAAGTTAAAAGCCTTGCGCTCTACCAACTGAGCTAGACGGACTATTCCTTTGCTTAAAGTCTCAGGAGATACATATAGTAAATACACAAATCTTACCACAACATCACAGCCATTCACGTCGTGTTCAAACCCTGGGGTTGTCTGCCGGTGAAAGTGTTATAAATAGCTTCACAGCTTATACTTTTTAATGAAGAATGGTAAACCAACAAATCTTATAAATAATTTCATGGTTATGAGACATCCAAATACATCCAAGCATGTTTCCAAGACTCCTTCGGCAACAATAATTTCAAAACAAATTGATAAACATTTACAGCTGATTACATCATCATCAGAATGTGGATCGCTTGAATTTGAACCTAAACCACCAATGGAATATATTTTTCCATCCAATACTTCACAGGCGAAATAGCACCCGCATGCACAAATCCAATAAAGCAAAGGCTCTTTACAATTATAATAATAACAAAGAGCAAACTAATTTGCAAGAGTTTTTACTATTCATCACGACAGCATTCAATAATGAGAAATCTATATGCTCTGACAGGTCAAAAGATGAAATCGCCAATCTTTAACATTCCATGAAATATGGTGTTTTCTCAGCAGATAATGTGATAATTTGAACCTGGGAGAAATTATTCCAGCTTTAACCCATGAATAACTCCGCAGAAAGTACAAGTGAGAAGTATTACCTAGCAGTGGATAATGGAGAAGCTTCACTCCAAGCGTTCAGGGAAACATCATAACAGTAGACCTCGCTGGTAGCATCTTCACACCAACCACAACCACCCAACAGGTAAACTTTGTTTCCCAGCACTTCGAAACCCATGCCTTTTCTCTTCAAGACGCGAGGCGGAAGTCCATGAACAAGCTTCCATGACTTTCTTGATGAGTTGGGATCCAACACATAACAGCAAAGTCGGTCCAACTTGTCTCGACACAAAGCATAGATCCAAGTCTCATCAAGTTTGTGTTTTTGACGGTAAGAATGCCACTCTTCACTGCACACTAAGTCTCTCCATCTTTTTGAAACACACTTTAGGAGTGTATGATACTTCCGGGGAACCCTAGCCAGGCAAAAGAGAGCAATGTCATCTGGAAGGCCAGATATAAGCGACTGTTGGCTCAGTTCCATTTGACTGATCCCCTCTGATACAACACCTGGCTGGTCCATTCTAATGTCGCCTGAAAAATTAAAATGGAACCATAAGGATTTTAGATAAGTAAGACTGATATAAGCCAACAAGCAGCTTGTATGTTGAACAATGGATTCACTTTCTCAATCTTAGTAATATGCAAGCCAGCTTACACCTTCAGCTATGACTCCAAGACTAGAACTAGGGACACCAAACTTTCCCTTTCCACCAATAAAGCTTGCAATTTCAATAGGTTTTTCTACAGCTGATTAATTTTGGAGAATCTATTTGAAATTTACCCTTACCATCTGCAAATCAAACACCGCCAAAACGTTTCCTACCCTCCCCCTCTCGATGAGGCATTCTTTCTCTAACCTTGCATTTATTATTTTATTATTTTATGGAATGGAAGAACTTATATGTTTCTCCAATCTAGTAGCTTAGCATATAGCATTGCATGTAATTACCATATTTTCACCTCAATGTAAGTTCTGAATAAATAAAGCCCTTAAAGAAATTGAATTGAAGTTAAAGTTTCTCTTTTTCTCATTAGTAGCAGCAGAACTCGTCAAATCCACATTAACTTAAACACTCAGTACACTACTAAAAAGCCACAATTCGACAAAATAGGCAATAGCAACAAGACCAAAAATCCAATTCGAAGTCGCACAGTTCGGGAACATTCTCTCTTTCATTTCTCTTGTTCTTCATACCAGTTTCCCATTTAAGTTATTCTCAGAATGGCCATTTGTCACCGAAGCTATGTCTTCGATCCCCGGAAATATATAGAACCCAGAAGTTTCTTCAAACCCAATAAAATTCAAAAGCAAATTCATACCAATTGTCAGGAAACAATTTCAATTCGATTTTGTTTGTAGAAACTTTTTTTTTCACAGCAACCAAGTGGATCAAATACCAAACCTAACGAGTTGAATTGAAACCCTAATTTGACCGAATCGATAAATGACCGTTCGCAAGAGAAAGAAAACATATTTGATAAGAAGACAAAAAAAGAAACGATTTGGCGGAAACTGGCCTGTGAGTCTCAGAAACGGGGATTTGATTGATTGGTTACTGGAACCACATTCTTCTTGACCTCCAATTGATTCAAAATGAACCTGAGAATGGCTCAAGAGCTGAAGAACACGTCAAGTTATATAATAATTAATTACAAAACCTTTCTGATTAAGCTCTGTTTTTCTTAATTAATAGAAAGCTTACCTTTTTTTTTTCTTTTTGGTCGAAGCTTACCTAATTCTCGGTAAGTTTAAACTAAAAGGAAAGAAATAGTGCAAAAATGCAGACGACTTGTCGTTTTCTGGAACATGGTAGAATAAAATAGAACTTATTTGTTTATTCATATTGGGAAATTTGCATAAATACCACCTGAACTTTTAGACATGTGCGCTATTATGACTTGAACTTTTTAAAGTATTGCAATTCACCACATATGTCTAACTCTGTTAAAATTTCTGATAAGGGTATTTTCGTTTGTTCATTATAACTTAAAAGGGTTAATAGTCTTATTAGTCCTTGAATTTTGACATGATATGTATTTGAGTCCCTCAATTTCTAAAATTGTTCCAATGGTCCTTTAACTTCACTTTCGTTAGGGCAAATGGTCTTGTCATCAAGTTTGTTAACTTTTTCTGTTAAATGAGGGCAAAATGGTTTTTGTATTTTAAAAAAGTATTTTTGTATTTTAAAAAACCAAAAAAATAAAAAAAATCTCTCTCTCAGGGAATTACGCAGACACTTCCTCAATCCCGGGCCATTATGTACTGTTTTGGGAGCTTTAAACCAAAGAAAAAAAAAGACCTCATAGAGCTTGACACTAATATAATGGACCAATGCTGCTCCACAGTGGAAGAATCACTAGACTCTCTGTATATGAGGTGCGCTGAGGTGCCTTTGTTGCAATTATGTTCCAGAAGAAATTGAACTAAAACAATCTACCTCTCCAATAAGCGTCGCTTCATCCATGTTCACCTCAGTGTGTTCAATTTCATAAAATGATTACATTTGCCAGTAAGTACATTCGAATTTCGAACAATATGAAAGGACATGTAAATGAATCGATTGAGAAGAAATGCAGACTGCAGACTATAAAGCAAATATAATCTGTTGATCTTCGTAACATGTGTGAATGCATTAGGAAAGTGAAATGCCGGATCTATTCCACCTCTAGCCTCCAATATCTTGCAAATCGCCTCATGACTGAAGCTACGAGCATCTGACAGTGGCTGCAAGGTCACTCATATTAACAACAAATGGCTTAATCCTTTATATATAATTGGAGAAATTTTTTTGCTAACTATGACATACCTAAAGGATTTTGTAAAATGCTTTAGTATTTGTTTCTAACTATGTGCCAAAGCATCTTATTAGTATATAATTAGAAAATTTTGGATGAACTTACAGTGCGGCCCCAGCGATCCGTGGCGTTCACATCAGCACCTTTATGAAGAAGTAGATCAACAATCTCAGTGCAGCCTTCACAGGATGCCAAATGAAGAGCTGTTCTCTTATCATAGTCAGCCAGATTGGGCTTCACACCTTTCTCTAACTCATGCATCACCCCTGCTTTGTCACCCTTGCTTGAACAATACAGCAGCCGATACGGGCTGTCCAGGCCAACTTTTTGACCCTTCTGCATGATGATAAGTAAAAAAAAATTCAAACTTTTTGCATATAACTTTGTAATAAATGAAAACTCATGCTGCATAACACTTCAATCACCTCTTTGCTTAACATCTATACCTATAAGCTAACAATTTGTTGTAACTTCAGGCTGTGAAATTATATTGGAATTTCAATCCAACCCTCTATTTGCTCTGCTTTCCAATGTTCACCACAAAAAACAGAACAAAAAACAAAACAAAACAAACAAAAAAAAAAAAAAAGCAGACTGGTTTGACAATATGAGAATTGATCACCTTGGATGACTGAGATGATGAAAGAGGTCTGCAATCTTCCATGAGATGAAATCAGGAAAACACTTTTAAGCAGAGAAGTGTGATTTTGAATATGTTTAAGGGAATGTTTAGAGTGATTAATTAGAGATAATGCTTGGAGTTGCATGTCTGAAGAGCATTTCTAATGTTGTGTCGGAGTCGACAAGGTCTCTTAAATGTCTGTTTCTGGGGTTTTATAACGAAAAAGGCAGGAGAGTCGCCTCGTAGTATTCGCTGAGTTAAAGTTAGGATTTGGTTGACTTCTTGTTTGGTTCCTGCGAAAATGGAAGGGGATAAGTTTGACCATGCTGAGTTTTCTCGGGTTCGATTTTACTAAGGTTTCTCCCTCAGAGGGCAAACGGATGAGCGAGCGAGGACATTCAGAGTTGGCGGGGTTTTCTGTTTCCCAAAGGAGGAACGACGCGGTCTCACTGTATACTAACGTTGCAAACAATATTAGCGTATAATACATTTTCAAGGACGACGAATACAAAGGTGTGACACACATAAAATTTCAATATTTTGTCAATTTTCTACAATAGTGATATTTCAAAGCATTTATCCTGATTTAATGCAACTTAAAAGGAAACAAGATAATGAAATTTAGGTAATTTTTCTTTTCTGAACAGAGACATTTTACTTTGTATCATTTCAAAAAAGGTTGCCAAACTGGGGGTACGTAAAAGATATTCTTTCTTTTCCATAAAATATTTTTTTTTTAGAGAGAGAGAGAGAGAGAGAGAGGGGAAAGGAATGCAATGCATAGCCTTCATTGGATCTCAAGCCTCTACATTTAGAATCCACCCATTTTTCTGCATTTGGCTTCATCTCAGCTGTTATAATAATCCAATGATCTACAACATGACATGGCAAGTATCATAAGTTCAATTTAATTTTAAGAGTCTAAAAGTCCAATTTTGCCCTTCCAATAAAATTAAGAAAGAAAAAAACAAACAAGAAACCAAACCCACCCCATCCCAGCATCGGCGTTGTCGCACCCACACCACCACCCCCAACCTCCCTTATTTTTGTCTTGGGTAACGATGGACTCCCTTGTGCACCAAGTGTATAGGCTTTCAAATGGCTAGAGGTCCCGAAGTGCTCTATTGCTGAGACGTCAGTTATGTTATTTTGTTGTTTCGACTATTACTGCTTTTCAATCTTTCATATTGTTATGTTTGTTTGTGGCACTTTGTTGCTTAAATTCTTTCTCTTAGAGAAGTTCTAGTGTTGCATGTTCTTCTCCTTTATGTTGGTCGTTCTTGCAACCTTTCTAGCTTTTTAGTGAAAGCATATCTTCGAACCAAAAAGAAAAAAAAGGGAATGCAATTCAACTATATGATTTGGGTTTTGATTTCTACTTGAATTGGCTAATGAATTGGATCCATGCAAACTTTTCTTGTCAAAATTCTTTTTGGATTATGATTCCTTTATGAATTGGGTGTTGATTTTGTTATTTTATGTGTTTCTAGGTATGAGAATTAGGTTATTTTCATGTGAGAAATTTTCTGGGTATGGTTTTTGTTGGGGTCTTTTGTTGAGAGCTACAATGGGCTTGTTGGACTATCTGCATCGAGCTCTCTTGCGCCTCTGTCGAGTTTATGGACCATTTAAACCCCAAAACACCCGAAAGAGTTGAAACCTTAGGGAGTGCTTTGGTCTTCTTTAATGGCTCTTCAGTACATTGAAGTTTTGATGAGAATGGTACATTAGCTACTGTGAAGCTATTGCTTAATAATAGAGGTGGAGCAGACGTTGGAAAGGGTTTGCTTGAAACATAGTGGAATAGGTGTTCTAGCAGCTACTACTTGTTTGATTGGGCTTCTGGCAGCTTGACGAATGCTTGGTCGCGCCTTTGGATTTCTCACCAAAAAGGTGATGCCCGTGATTTCAACTCGGCTTCAGAAAATAATTGTTTCATATTTGGAATAAGGTTTTTGGGAAGAGAGAGAGAGAAAGGGATATATATATATATATATATATAATGATAAGATGGAAGAACCAGAGCTTGAATCTGGTGCTTCTAATAGTGGGGGAGTACGCTTGCCCCTATGCTTGAGTTTAAGAACCAGGCCCTAAGAGTGCTTCCAAAAGCTTGTGGAGCCTTAGGAAACACTTTGGTTCCTCTCACCAACAAGATAGACAATTGTTACAGATCAATATTATGGTTTGGCATGAGAAGCTTGTGGCATGGAAGCTAAGCTTTCACGAGTTTAGCAGTAGCGGGAAAGAGCTTGAATTTCTTATGGAAGCGAAGGTTTAGAGCACGGGGTAGAGAGAAATTTGGGGGGATTTTGACTAAGGAAGAAAGAGAGATATGGAAATAAAGAATGGGGCTGTCTTGAGTAAATTTCCAGCAGCTTGACAAAGCTTGGTCACGCTCCAGGATTGTGTCTTTGCTGGGTAGAAGGTGCCTCCTTTTATAGGTGTTGGAACCCTCAATTTTATCAGGCATTTCTCTCCTTTTCCCTTCCCTTTCTTCCATTTCAACCTCATTTGGTGAAACTTCCCCAGCCTACGCACCTAGACACGAAGCCTTTTTTAGGGTTTCAAGATCTTCACGCAACTGGATTTCTTTATGTGGGTGAGGCGCCCTCCACTTTTCTCTATGGTTTTCCTATTTGAGCTTGCATAAGAAAGGAACATGGGTAGGGGCATTAGTCTAATGGGTATTCCTCCTGCGCATATGAATTTCCTTTGGTTTTTGCAATGGCTTACCATTTGACTTGGTTTTGAGGCTTTTGACAACGCTAGATTTGATGCTAGATTTTTATGAGGTGCTAGGCTGGGCTTTTTTTCTAAGGTATTGGGTCATTGACATTCTATTTCTAGCGGCCTGTGAGTTTGGTTTCGTCAAGTTGCTGGAAGTAGCTTATTTACTTTGTTTTTGACAATGTGCTAGATGTCTTAGCTGATGTATGATTTTTTTAAGTGTTGCAGACCATTGGATATTCTCCTAAGGGATTGGGTCACTTTGCTCTCTCTCTCTCTCTCTCTCTCTCTCTCTCTCTCTCTCATGCTTACCCATATGTTTGGGCTCAAGAAATAAGCTTGAGTTTTGGTTCTCCCAAGCAGCCCAAAACTTCCATTTCTTGAACATTCAATGCGCCTTATGAATACTCATAACCATCTATACTACAACCTACTCAGCAAGCCCTAGGCATTCGTGTGGCTTGGGGCCACTTAAGCTTATAGCGTGGCTTAGTACCAAAATGACGGTTTTTCGCTTGGCGTTGCACGTTACTTAGCGTGTTTGTGCTCGAGCTTTCCCATATTACAGTGGACTATAGCCAGGTTAAATGGTGCTTGACGAGACAATAAGCGCGGATTTATAGAACCAGTACATTTTACAGGCTCGTTATGGCATCTCTGCATGACGGGTTGCATGTTTGCTTGGCATGGCATGTGGACCATAACTTGCGTAAGCACATACAAAAAATTCTTGCATACCCAAGTCAGGCTTCTTTCCCGGTTAAGTGTTGTATTGGGCCAGAAATATATTTGGGCCCAACCTCGGATTTTTTGGGCCTCAACAGTTTCTACAGGTTATGGGGTTGTGTTGATAAAAAAGAAAAGAGAGGTTGTGGCCATAGTCTAAAATATCGATAGTATTGATGAAATATCGATGATATTATCTTTTTCTCGAATCACGAATATTTCGGAACGTATCCATACACATATCATATAAAGATTGATAATATCATAAAATATCAATGTTGATAATTTCGCTCACATTTTAGCAATATTTTGTCAAAACATTGCTATAATATCAAAAATATCGATGTAATAAAAAGAAAGGAAGAAAAAAACACAAAGCATACAAGTAAAGGGGATTCGAACACCTATCATTTCACTCCTCCAACGCCTAAATCACTATCTTGCTTATGTTTTTGTGAAATACGCAAAGGAGAACTCAATGTGGTACTAAGTCACTCATGTATCTTACCATGCAATGTATAAAGTGTAAAATATTGTAGTAAATCATTAATGATTATAGTGTGTTTAATCTTCTTTCATTAATTATTATTTATTTTCTACACTCAAAGTGTTTGTCAGTTCGCTATATAATCAACTTAAATCAATTAAACCTATCATGCAATGCATTTCCTTCCATTTTTGTGTGATAAACTAATAGATAATTGACTAAATAAACATCCTTCAAAGTTTCAATAAAAATTCTCAAGTTTTTCTTACAATTTATGTGGTTTTTATTTAATTTTTATTGATATTGATAATATCCCGATGTTTTCATGGAAATTTCCTTGATTTTTTACTACCGATATTTCCAATACTATTGATATTTTAGACCTTGGCTGTGACAAAGAGAAGATGATAGAAAGAAAGGAAGAGATGGATAGGGCCACCAGTGACCAATGCCAATAATGGGAGGAGGGTAGAGGCGGTGGGTCCCCGATGGGGGAAGTTTGTTCTCGGTTTGTTTTTTCATTTGGTTTTTTTTTTTTTCAAGTTTTGAATTTTTTTTTTATTATAACGACAAAATTGAACTTTAGGTTGTTTAAAAAAACATGGTGGTTCTCATAAAATACAATTAAATTTATAGTTGTTGACGTGTCATGTTATATTTATATTATAATGACGACTAAGATGAAGCAAAATATGAAAAAATGCGTAAATTCTAAATGCAGAGGGTCGGATCCATCTTCATCATGTTAGGAAATAAATAAGTAAAAACAATAGCAAAATTTCTCAATAAAAAATGAATCCCACAAGCGAAAAGTAGGAAGAAAGAATTTGGAAAATCTCAAAAATCCTCCTTCGGATTTTCAAATAGGTTTTTTAGGTTTTATATAAAAAAAATTTCACTTTAAAAGCAAAGCGCTTTTCAAAAGACAAAACCACTCAACTTTCAAATCAGACGTACGAACGATTGATTCTGGAAATCTAAAAATAAATAAGGGATTTTCATTTTTCGCTTCTTTTAAAATTTTTTCTCTCCTTATGCTTTTTCCAAAATGTCCCTTTTCAAATTTCAAAAAATCCTGACGTCGAAATAAAAGCACAATTACCCTCCAAATCAACCCCAACCTGATTTTGACTCACACTCTCTCACTCTCTCACTCTCTCTCCCTCTGGATTTGAGACATGGCGTTGAACGAGCGTCAGGTCTCCGAAAGCGGACCCGACCCAGAAGAGCTGGAGGTGCTGGAGTGTGAAGTGAAGGAAATGGCAGAGAAGATTTTAGAGTACAGAGCCACTTTACCAGATCAGCTCAAGAACACCTTCGCCTCAATTCTCGCTGCTCAGAAACCGGTTTTTCTGAATGGGTCGGATCCTGGGACTTCCGGAGCTCCGAATTCGGGTGCATTTCTTTTAACTTCTTGTTGTGTTCTGTATACTTTTAAGGGTTGTTGGATAATGAATGCCGTGGTTCTCAGATCAGATTGATATTGTTTGAAAACTTTTAACGTCTGGTTGGTAGCTAGGAAAAACGAGGTCGGGATTGAGATCGAAAAGTTGGGTCTTTTTAGACATGATTTATTTGGGTTTCTCAGAAATTTCAGAATCAAAATTGGGTCTTTTGTGAAAAGAGTGAAGTAAGGTAAAGTGTGCGTGTTAGGAAACTGAAAGACTCCCTAGCTTGGAAAATGTCAAGAATTATAACTTGAGGTTCATTTCTTTTCATATAATTTTGGTTTGCACAGAAGATGGAAGCTTAGTACGAGGAACCCCCTTTTGGGAGCCCAAGTGGGATTTTAATTTTCTTTGGTGACTGCAAAGATATTTGAACGGATTTTTATGTTTCTGTGGCAATAACGATATAAATAGGAAAGCTTGTGTTGGCATAGTGTTTAAGGCATCCATCTTTTGTGGTAGTGATCATACTAGCATTAGTGCTTTCACACACCAGACATGGCTGATTTTGATGCTGTGCCTCTTTTGCCATCTCAAGAAAGGAGGCTCATTGGTGGAAATGCTTACTTGAGAGATAAAATTCCTCTCCCTTGTATTATGCTCTTTAAGAATGGGGAAATCAGTGAACCAACGGTATGTTGCTCTGTTGCATGGCAATACTGATGGATGAATGTTATTGAAGGCAAGATTGGTGGTAGTCACCGTGTGAAAGTGGTCGTCTTAGTTGAATTAATTGTAGCACACAAGTGGAGATGATGTCTTTTTTATGTAGTTGAATATATGGCTTTTGTTTGGCACAGGCCGCAGGGGTGAATTATTTTATGATTGTGATGGTGAAAATGATGAGTCATAAATTACAATGGTAGGACTATGATAGTAAAAGCAATAGCTTTTGTTTCAACTAGGTTTCCCCCTTTCTCTATTGGTGTTGCTTGATTAAAGTTTTGAAATAACCATCTCTAAGAAACTGTTGTATGGTTTTTTGCTCATAGATTGGTGCTTTATTTACCTGGGGTAGAATTTCTTTCGTCTGTCATTAAAACCTTTTCCATGATTTCCTATATTACCTTGATTGAGTATGCCTATACACTCTTTGTTTTCAGTGCCTACTTATCCCCCAAAGTTAGAAAAGTGAGGTAGCATGGAATTTCCATTTTTAAGGGTAAATTTCCTGGTGTGGTTGAAGCACTTAACAAACTTATATTTTGCAGAGGCAGGTCAAGTGGCTTCTAATAAGGGGGCATTACTGGCTAATGGAGATCAGACTTCCGAGAAGTTGCGATTGTTTAGAGATAAACTTTCCAGCAATGTTGCTGCCTTGCCTATTGTTTTGAAGAGGATGACAGAGTGTATTTCAAAGAT
This sequence comes from Prunus mume, assembly GCF_029339155.1. Lineage (NCBI taxonomy): Eukaryota > Viridiplantae > Streptophyta > Magnoliopsida > Rosales > Rosaceae > Prunus > Prunus mume. The sequence continues at coordinate 20,913,649 of NC_142702.1, forward strand.
TGACAATTTAGACTCTGAAAACATAATCATACATCCTGCATTTAAAAAGAAAAGGACTAGTTGACCGAGTTTTCAACCCTTGAATGACTGCTGTATCACCTGTTGATTGATGTAGAATGACACATGTTTTGAAATTTGATCAAATTTGATTCGTATATGATGATGTAATTACTCAAGAAAAGAGTGCTTCAAATTTATTTTTGAACGAAAAGGAACTTTATTAAGAGGAAAAAGCCACAAACATAACAAAAAATTATTCTCGTGGTCTTCAACTTCAATTTCGTTAGAATAAATGGTTTTGCCGTCAATTTTATTAATTTTTCTTTTAAATACAGGGCCAAAATGATAAAAAAATTTTAATCAAAATTGATTAAAGAATCTGATCAGAAAAAAATAATCAGTTGGCATACCCATACGCATGCCTCTCTCTCCCTTGTTTTTTTAGTTTGATGACTAAAGAATTCTTATGCCGGCCACTCCAATGTCATACCCATTACCTTTAGTTATTAGGATAAAGAGTGTGAAAGCGGTTTTGTCAGAATTCTGTCTTAGGATAAAGAGTCAAGTCAACCCTGTTTCGTCAATCTTGAGGTATCATACAAACATATATGTACTTCACTAGTTTTGCATGTATGCTTACTTTGGTTGTGCTTTATCTTTTTCCTAAAGAGTTTCCCTTGTTCGTCTTGATCACGACTGTAGCTAACATGGCTGAAGCAAGGTGCTGCTTCAAACTCATCGGTGCAATTGTGGTGGTGCTTTTACTAAACATGAACAGTCCTTGCATTGGATGTAGCGAGAGGGACAGGCAAGCACTCCTTGCACTCAAACAAGGCCTCGTGGGTGACGACGGCGATCGCCTCCTGTCATGGGGAACAGAAGCCCAAAACAGAAATTGTTGCCAATGGGAAGGAGTCTACTGTAGCAGCAACCAAACTGGCCATGTTGTTAAGCTTGATCTTGGAGACCAATCTTTGCGAGGTAAGATTAGTCCTGAACTCGTGAAGTTGCAACATTTGGAATATTTGAACCTTCGTTTCAATAATTTGAGTCAGAGCCAAATTCCAGATTTCATTGGATCTCTGAGCAATTTAAGACACCTCGACCTCTCTTCTGCTAATTTTGGAGGTCAAATTCCAAACCAACTTGGAAACCTTACACACTTGCAATATCTCGATCTCAGCTCTCATTATTATTCTGTTATACGCCCTAGGAACTCTATTCATGCACAAAACCTCAATTGGCTCCCTAATCTTTCAGGTCTGGAACACTTGGACCTAAGTCACACTAATCTCAGTGATGTTGTTGGTTGGCTGGAAGCAGTTAATGTGCTTCCTAAACTAACAAAATTGATATTAGTGGACTGTCTACTTCCTCCTCCAATTATATCCTCTGTTTCTCTCATGAATTCTTCTAACTCTCTTGTTCATGTTGATCTCTTCCGCAACAATCTCAACTCTTCAATTTTCCAATGGTTGTCCGGTACTCATACCAACCTTGTTTATCTTGATCTTTCTCGGAACAATTTCAGAGGTTCCTCAATTGAATCAATTCCTGCATCTTTTGGAAACATGAGCTCTCTTGAATATCTTATTCTCCAGGGTAGCAAACTTGAAGGAGGGTTCCCGAATTCCTTTGCCAAGCTATGTAGGCTGCGACGCTTGGATCTTTATGGAAATAGGCTTAGTGGACAACTTACAAACTTTGTTGAAATATTGTCGGAATGCGTTCAAAACACATTAGAGCATTTGGATATCTCTTACAATAAGGACATTGTGGGTTCATTGCCTGATCTTACGAACTTCTTATCATTGAAACACTTGGACTTCTCGGGCAATAACTTAAGTGGAAGAATACCTGAAAGTATTGGACAGATGTCCAAGCTGGAGACTATTTGGTTTGGAGGGAATTCTTTGGAAGGAGTGATTTCAGAAACTCATTTTTCAAAGGAAAATGCTAGAGGCACCAACTTTCACCAACTTTGGGCACCAACTCTAATAGGGTGGAGACCCGGTGTATTGCCAATACACCTCCACTCTATTAGAGAGTTGGTGCCCAAGTTGGTGCCCAAAGTTGGTGCCTCTAGCACCACCCTTTTTCAAAACTCTCCAAATTAAGTGATTTGAGTTTATCATCTAACTCTCTACTTTTAAACTTCAGTTTTGATTGGATTCCACCCTTCCAATTGCGAAGCATATTCTTGGGGTCGTGTAAGATGTGGCCGTCGTCTTTCCCAAAATGGCTTCAAACTCAAAAAAATTATACATGGCTTCATATTTCTGATGCTGGAATTTCTGATACCATTCCAAGTTGGTTTTGGGATTTGTCACAAAAATTAGAGATTATGGATATCTCTCACAATCAATTGAGAGGAACAGTTGGAAATATTAGATGGGAGTTTGCACCGCGCCTAAATTTGAGTTGGAATGAATTGGAGGGTCCAATCCCTTCAATTCTATCAAAAGCTTCAATTCTAGATCTCTCCCATAATAACTTTTCAGGGGCAGCTTCTTTTTTGTGTGCAACCAAGGATAGTAATTTAACCTTTCTTGATCTCTCCAACAATCATGTTTCTGGAGAACTTCTGGATTGTTGGATCCATTTTAAAAAATTAATCTTTCTTGATTTGAGCAATAACTATTTATTTGGAAAAATTCCCACCACGATGGGGTACTTGTTTAGTATTGAGACACTAAGACTAAGTAACAATAGATTTGTGGGAGAGTTGCCTTCACAATTGAAGAATTGTACAAAGTTGACACTTTTGGATCTTGGGGAAAATAACTTATCATGCTCAATACTTGAATGGTTAGGGGCTAGTCTTCCAAATTTGGCTATCTTAATCCTTCGAGGTAATCAGTTCTATAGAAGCATCCCGCCCCAAATATGCCATCTGACACGCATTCAAATTTTGGATTTGTCGATGAACAACATCTATGGAACTATACCCAAATGTCTCAACAATTTGATTGTTTTGGCTCATAACGGAAATTCAAGTCTGACAATTGAACATTTATATACAACTCATCTGGAAGAAGGAGATATTCTTTGGAATTATGAGGAGGAAGCATCTTTAATATGGAAAGGGGTAAGGTCTAAATACAAAAGTACTCTGGGACTTGTAAAGAGTATTGATCTCTCAAGCAATAAGTTGATTGGGGAGATTCCTAATGAAATCACTGATCTTGTTGGTTTGGTTTCTTTAAACCTGTCGAGAAACCAATTGATAGGTCAAATACCTCCAAGGATTGGAATGTTGCTGGAGTTAGATTCCCTTGATTTATCAAGAAACCAGATTAATGGCAGAATTCCAAACAGTCTATCTCGAATAGATCGTATTGGTTACTTGGACTTGTCAGAAAACGACTTCTCTGGAAAAATTCCAACATGCACCCAACTCCAAAGCTTTGGTCCATCTTCTTATGGTGGAAATCCTCTACTTTGTGGACTGCCACTCCTAAGGACATGCGATGAGGACGAAGAAGGTCTAAGACAAACTGTGTTGGTGAATCAAGACAATCAAGATGGGCTCATAACGCAAGGATTTTATATTAGCTTGGGGCTTGGGTTTGCTATTGGATTTTGGGGAGTTTTTGGCACTCTTCTATTCAACAGGTCATGCAGATATACATACTTCAATTTCTGGACTTGTTTCACAGATGGGTTGTACGTGAAGGCAGAAATCATCAGGCAAAGGATGCCTAATACAAGATAAATGGTCATTACTACTATCTCTCTCACATACTATTTTTGAAATTCAATGATGCAAGTTAGTTGTTCTTTTTCCTGAAATGCATGCAGATATTACAGAACATAATTAATTTAGAGTTTTAAGCATAAGCTGGTTGTAATTACTACACCATAAGCTGGTTGTAATATGTCGTCCTCTGGAGTTTTAAGCACGGGCATGGCTCGTTGTGGGTTGAAGACTTGCACCGTATGAAAGATTAGAACGAAAATTCTAAACACAACAAAAGACAATAAGAAGCCAAGAAAAGCTGGCTAGGAATTCTTGCTTTTACCCAACTTTATGAAAAGACTATGAGCACGTCAATCAATTTTATGCGTTCCAAATTAATAATTCCAAGATGCATTCAATCACTAGCACAAGTGCAGATCATTGCTGTGGTCCTGTGTTGGTGAATATGTGGCTCTGTTTTGCAGCGTGTTTTAGAAGAACCCAGTTTCGGGTGAAACAATTAAGTCCATTACTTGTCTACTTCAGTCAAGGAGAAATTTGAAGCAGAAGACAATAATGCCACATCGCCCGACAGACTGGACTTTTTTTACTGTAGCAACCAGCTTTATTTCTGTGGTAGCAGTCTGCTTAATTTTTGTGATTAATCATAGATGCACTAAATGTGATAATCTGAGGTAAGATATTCATCTCTCTCAAAGCAACTTTCATCTCTAATTCAAGAGTTCACACTTTCACTTCTGAAAAACGTGGTTTTGGCAGAATTCTTTTTTGGGCTAAACAAAGGGGAACATAAGTTTACTAGGTGGAAATTTTGTAGTTTACTAGGTTGAAAGTAAGTTTGCTGAAGAGTCACCCATGTTTGGTGAATTATCTGTGTCAACCATGTCGTTTAGTAGAATTATTATACACGAGTTTAGGTTATGGTAACCACTATAAATATCGTTACTAATAACAAGTTAGAACTCGAAAATTGTTACCATGATAAATTGAGATTTAGAAATAACCACACTACAATGCAAACCACAATCGAGTAGAATTTTAAAACAAAAAATAAAAAACAAAAAAAAGGTTAAATATTTTTTTTGGTCATTAGATTTTACACAAAATTTTAATATGGTCAATGAAAAAAAATTTAACCAAATTGATCATTGAAAAAAATAAATTGTCAGAATTCTGTTTTAGGATAATGGGGCTTTATTGATTGCATTAAGTGGGAAAGCGGTTTTGTCAGAATTCTGTCTTAGGATAAAGAGTCAAGTCAACCCTGTTTCGTCAATCTTGAGGTATCATACAAGCATATATATGTACTTCACTAGTTTTCCATGTATGCTTACTTTGGTTGTGCTTTATCTTTTTCCTAAAGAGTTTCCCTTGTTCGTCTTGATCACGACTGTAGCTAACATGGCTGAAGCAAGGTGCTGCTTCAAACTCATCGGTGCAATTGTGGTGGTGCTTTTACTAAACATGAACAGTCCTTGCATTGGATGTAGCGAGAGGGACAGGCAAGCACTCCTTGCACTCAAACAAGGCCTCGTGGGTGACGACGGCGATCGCCTCCTTTCATGGGGAAGAGAAGCCCAAAACAAAAATTGTTGCCAATGGGAAGGAGTCTACTGTAGCAGCAACCAAACTGGCCATGTTGTTAAGCTTGACCTTGGAGACCAATCTTTGCAAGGTAAGATTAGTCCTGAACTCATTCACTTGCAGCATTTGGAGTATTTGAACCTGAGTTGCAATAATTCGGGGCAAAATTCCAGATTTCATTGGATCTCTGAGCAATTTAATATACCTCGATCTTTCTTATGCAAATTTTGGAGGTCAAATTCCAAACCAACTTGGAAACCTTACACACTTGCAATATCTCGATCTCAGCTCTCTTTCATCTTCTGATATGAGCCCACTCCCTGTGAACTCTATTCATGCAAAAAACCTCAATTGGCTCCCTAATCTTTCAGGTCTGAAACACTTGGACCTAACTTACACTAATCTCAGTGATGTTGTTGGTTGGCTGGAAGCAGTTAATATGCTTCCTAAACTAACAAAATTGATATTAGTGGACTGTCTACTTCCTCCTCCAGTTATATCCTCTGTTTCGCTCATGAATTCTTCTAACTCTCTTGTTCATGTCGATCTCACCGCCAACAATCTCAACTCTTCAATCTTCCAATGGTTGTCCGGTACTCATACCAACCTTGTTTATCTTGATCTCTCTGCAAACAATTTCAATGGTTCCTCAATTCCTGCAGCTTTTGGAAACATGAGCTCTCTTGAATATCTTAGTCTCTATGGAAACCAATTTGAAGGAGGGTTCCCGAATTCCTTTGCCAAGCTCTGTAGGCTGCGAGAGTTGGACCTTGGGGTTAATAGTCTTAGTGGACAACTTTCAGACTTTGTTGAAACATTGTCCAAATGCGCTCAAAAGACATTGGAGGGTTTGGTTGGAATTCTTTGGAAGGAGTGATTTCAGAAACTCATTTTTCAAAACTCTCCAAATTAAGTTATTTGAGTTTATCATCACTACGTTTAAACTTCAGTTTTGATTGGATTCCTCCCTTCCAATTGCAATTCATACAATTGAATTCTTGTAAGATGTGGCCATCGTCTTTTCCAAAATGGCTTCAAACTCAAAAAAATTATACATGGCTTCATATTTCTGATGCTGGAATTTCTGATACCATTCCAAGTTGGTTTTGGGATTTGTCACAAAAATTAGAAGGTATGGATATCTCTCACAATCAAATGAGAGGAACAGTTGGAAATATTAGATTGGAGTTTGCACCGCGCCTAAATTTGAGTTGGAATCAATTGGAGGGTCCAATCCCTTCAATTCTATCAAAAGCTTCAGTTCTAGATCTCTCCCATAATAACTTTTCAGGGGCAGCTTCTTTTTTGTGTGCAACCAAGGATAGTAATTTAACCTTTCTTGATCTCTCAAGCAATCATGTATCTGGAGAACTTCCTGATGGTTGGATCCATTTTAAAAAATTAGTCTTCCTTGATTTGAGCAATAACTATTTATTTGGAAAAATTCCCACCACGATGGGGCACTTGTTTAGTATCGAGACACTAAGACTAAGTAAGAGCATCTCCACCCACAAGGGCTAAGTCTAAGCAAGCAAGCAAGGCTGCCACTATTCACGTGAATAGTGTCAGCCTTTGCATTTGTGGTTCCACCCATGAGGGCAAAGTCTAGGGAAGTCTAAGGCAATTACTATTCATTGTACTTTATTTCCTATTTGTTTATACTTTAAACTATTAATTTTGATAAGCTTTTTAGATTATATTTTCGGTTGTCACGTGTCACTATTTATTATAAAATTTTCATTTAAAATTTAAGATAACATTTTTGAATAAAATTTTCAAATAAAATTTTTGGATAAAATTTTCGAATAACATTTTTGGTTTTGCCTTGACTAATCTATTAAAAAAAAAGAAATTGGAAATGCAAGAAATATATATATATATATATATAAAAACATTAAATTGAATAAAACGGATTTTTTTTTTTACCTCGTTGCCAAGATTTTGATGTGGAAAGTGAAAAATATTGGAAGGAGATGAGTTTTATGAAGATTTGGTGTAGAAAGTGAATAAAATGGTTAGGTATTTATAGGGAAAAAATAAAGAATTTTTAGTATTTAAAAAAATTAATTTTTAATTTTTCAATTTTTCGAATTTTTGGCAAAAAAAATCTGTCTTATGCGTCGACGTCAACTCGGGCTTCAGCCCGGCAAGACTGCCCTTGGGCTTGCTCGGGCTCGTGGGACCCGCCACCAAATCGGGCCTGCTGAGTGAACTCGGGCGCGTCAGGCGACCTTTTCCCCCTAGCCCGACTGGAGATGCTCTAACAACATGATTTGTGGGAGAGTTGCCTTCACAATTGAAGAATTGTACAAAGTTGACACTTTTTGATCTTGGGGAAAATAACTTATCATGCTCAATACCTGAATGGTTAGGGGCTAGTCTTCCAAATTTGACTATCTTAATCCTTCGAGGTAATCAGTTCTATAGAAGCATCCCGCACCAATTATGCCATCTGACAAGTGTTCAAATTTTGGATTTGTCGATGAACAACATCTCTGGAACTATACCCAAATGTATCAACAATTTGATTGTTTTGGCTCAGAAAGGAAGTTCAAGTCGAATTATCCAACATTCATATATGACTCAGCTAGGAGAAGTACGTTCTATTTGGGATTATGAGGAGGAAGCATCTTTAACATGGAAAGGGGTAAGGTCTAAATACAAAAGTATTCTGGGACTTGTAAAGATTATTGATCTCTCAAGCAATAAGTTGACTGGGGAGATTCCAAGTGAAATCACTGATCTTGTTGGTTTGGTTTCTTTAAATTTGTCAAGAAACCAATTAACAGGTCAAATACCTCCAAGGATTGGAAAGCTGCAGGAGTTAGATTTCCTTGATTTATCAAGAAACCATATTAATGGCAGAATTCCTAACAGTCTATCTCGGATAGATCGTATTGGTTACTTGGACTTGTCAGAAAACAACTTGTCCGGAAAAATTCCAATAGGCACCCAGCTCCAAAGCTTTGGTCCATCTTCTTATGGTGGAAATCTTCTACTTTGTGGACTGCCACTCCTAAAGACATGCGATGAGGAGGAAAAAGTTCCAGGACAAACTGTGTTGGTGAATCAAGACAATAAAGATGGGCTCATATCGCAAGGTTTTTACATCAGCTTGGGGCTTGGGTTTGCTGTTGGATTTTGGGGAGTTTTTGGCATTCTTCTATTTAACAGGTCATGCAGATATACATACTTCAATTTTTGGACTAGTTTCACAGATTGGCTATATGTGAAGGCAAAAATCATCAGGCAAAGGATGCCCAATACTAGATAAATGGTCATTACTACTATCTCTCTCACATACTATTTTTGGAATTCAATGATGCAAGTTAGTTGTTCTTTATCCCGAAATGCATGCAAATATTGAAGAACATAATTAATATTTATAAATAAATAAATAAATAAATGTAGGAAACATGAACTTTATTTCTTTTGCTATATAAAAACATGCTTGCATGATTTTGTTCACTAGTTATAATCATGCCTCCCTTTGTCTTTAGCGCAAGCACCTTTAAGACGACATGCTTCCCTTCAGTTGAAGATGGACGAGACGAAGGACTGCTATTTGCACTAGCTTTCGAGTACTTGAGTGATGATGATAAGGGATCTCACTAAAATAAAGAAACCATTTATTTTATAGTAAATGAGTTGTACCGTTATTTGTAGAACTTAATAGGAACTTCACACATGAAATATTTGGTATGATGTTCTTGTGTACCTCATGGCTTTTTCTGATTCGAGCATGTTATCTCAGTGCAGGAAATGTAGACGCTTAAGTTCCTTTTACTGTATTGCTCATATGAATAAAACAATGGAATAATTTGAGTTAAGTGATTCAATCACAAAAATGAAATGGTCGTCTGTGTAAGAAAGAAAATACTTACTTCGAAAGTCCAGTACTTTTTAAAGTTATAAATAAATAAATTTAAAAAAAAAATGTTCTTCTGTGTATGAATGCAAAAAATAAATTGAAACATTTCTAAGCACCCACCATGGGGCTCGAACCAACAACCACAAGGTTACCAACTAGCTAGACGGGCTGTACATCTACTTCAAGTCTCAGGACATATATATAATAAATACATAAATCTTACCACAACATCACAACCAATCACGTCAGTTCAACCCTTGGGGATGTCTAGCGGTGTTATAAATAGCTCTGTAGCTTTCAGTTTTTAGGGCTTGTCCAATATAGATCCCTACATTTTTTATTTCATAGACATATACTCATCACTCTATAAATCTATGAGTAAAACTCAATTTCAAATTTAAATGACTAGTAGGATATAAGAGGTCGTAGTATTTCTATGTTTTTACATCATTGCCACTAAACTTCATATTTTATTTATAATTTATTTCAAGCATTTCATTAACTGCCATAATTGTAATTAATATACTCCCTATTAGCATATCAATCACCCCATTTCTTTTAGTTGTCATTCCCTCTCACATCTCGCCCCCTAAAATTACAAACAAACAAAAAATCTGTAAATTACACATCCAATAATGTACCTATGAACAATATAATATAAATATATACATATAAAATATAGGTATATTATTTACCAAAAAAAAAAAAAACAAAGTCAGTTACTTTGTAATTGCGTATATTTTTCATAATTAAAAATAGGTACACAATAATTTATATAAAATATAGATACATTATAAGTAAATTATTTTACAATATACCTGTAAATCTGTATAGATACATTATTTGGAATAGATAATTGTGTACACTTTTCATACTAGGTAAATTATGTTTTTCATAAAACAAACAAGTAATAGGTACATTATTTTGTCAACATAATTAGTATGTACAGTTTTATTCATAAACAATTATAAAGTGGATTATTAGTCATGTATAATTCATAAATAGAAAATAACATAAACATTTTAGTAAACAAATCGATTACCTAAATTTGAATTTATTGTTAAATTTTTTAAAAAATGTTTCAAAATTAATTCCTACATCCATTACAACCATTTGGAGATCTTTCCAAATTAAACATATGTCATTATATACAATCTAATTAAAAACTGTTTCCATATTGATTCCTACATTAATATACAAAATGCAATAATGGCTTAGTTGGGGGTATTTTTGGAATCTGAAAAGTACAATAAATCAGATTTTATGCTTAATTAGGTAACTTGCTGAGTTGGATCCTAATCATGGGTTTTTACTTATACAAATTGGGTATTATTTATATGAACAAAAAATGAAGGGTTTTAGGTACGGCAAATTGAATTTGAAGGGTGTAAGCCAAATTTACTATCAAGAATGGTAGACCAACAAATCTTATAAATAATTTCATCACCTTTTTAGGCAGCGAACCAGTCTACTGTGGGATAACAAAGGAGTCATTACGAGCTAATGGGAGCAAAGCAACAGTTCCATAATCCTACTGTTCTGCGGTGTGGTTGAAGTACATAAGGAAGGGATATAAAATGGTCTCTCTGATTCTTTCTATCTCAATGTTGCCTGAATGGTAGGGCTAGCAGAGATTCTTAAACCATGCTCCATGATATTAGTATAAAAGCGATTCATTGATGATTTGATAAATGAAATATGGTGTTTTCTCAGCAGATAATGTGATAATTTGAACCTGGGAGAAATTATTCCAGCTTTAACCCATGAATAACTCCGCAGAAAGTACAAGTGAGAAGTATTACCTAGCAGTGGATAATGGAGAAGCTTCACTCCAAACGTTCAGGGAACATCATAACAGTAGACCTCGCCGGTAGCATCTTCACACCAACCACAACCACCCAACAGGTAAACTTTGTTTCCCAGCACTTCGAAACCCATGCCTTTTCTCTTCAAGACGCGAGGCGGACGTCCATGAACAAGCTTCCATGACTTTCTTGATGAGTTGGGATCCAACACATAACAGCAAAGTCGGTCCAACTTGTCTCGACACAAAGCATAGATCCAAGTCTCATCAAGTTTGTGTTCGTTTGAATGAGTTTGGTATGTAATATTCCGATTTCAGATCAGTTTGGTATGTAATTTTACACTTGAGATTAAGAATGAAATTTGTGTCAGTAATCCCAGAAATATAGGTTTGGCAAGTGTCTTTGCTGCGGATGCAGTACTATTTTCTTAACTCCAGGCTAATCATCTGGTAGCACATCAACTGAAAACGGTTGGGGGTGTCCAGCATATGCAGGGCCTAGGTGCAAACCCAGACCAAGGTAAGCCATGTGCTGCAATATTTCTTTCTATTGTAGCCCAATTGCATAAAGTCTTTAACAATCAATAATGAGCCCGAGAAAAATGATATTCCTCTCTCCCTCTGTAGAGGCAATTCAGGCGGACCCAGCCCACGCCCAGTATGGGCCATGGCCCACACTCAACTTTTATTACTCTCTACATATTTATTGAAAACATAAAAATAAGCCCACACACAATTTTCCATTTATTAAAAATGAAGAAAAGAAACATCCTAGAAAGCCACAACCCATCACGTTAAGAACTGCCTGCTGCCTTTCTCCCTATATCCCGAGCTTCTGCATTTATCATTCGTGCATTTACACACATTTAAGATAATGTTAACCATTATATTAATAACTTTAATAAATCCACATCATCATAATTGTATTAAACAAAAAATAACCATTTGCACCTTATTATATTTATCTAATAACTCTGAACAAAAAAAATTTGTCCCAGCAAGCAGCAACCCTACCCCATTTCATTGGATTGCATTGGTATAAAAACGAATGTCGTTGATGATTTGATCAATTGCAATGGATGTAATGTTTTCATTAGACTGAGTTACACACCATAAGGTGGTTGTGATATTCTTATCAGTTTAGTATATATATATATATATATTTTTTCCATGAATTTCCTTGCAAGACAGCTAACTTGTTGCTCATAATCTTAGGCCCATATCCCTATCTTGGGCCAAAGAGAAGGTTTCGGGAAGAAAGAAGATGGGACTTGCTGTCTTTCCTGCTTGACTTTGTCTAGTTGTTGACCATGTCGACGCCTTCTAGGTCAGATGTGGCATTTGATAACAGACGATTTGTTCACAGCAAGATGGCAAAGATAGGATTTTCTTATATCTTATATGGTAGAACAGCCGCTTTTTTAGACAGAGTGCTAAATTTTGTAAGCTATCCATCAAAAACAGGGGAGGTGCTCATAGTCAAAAGCTACTAGATTAGATGGATTCCAACTGAACTTCAACTTCTACTTGGTTGATTGATTCAAGGGCATTGCTGGAACATAATTAAGGACGACCTTCATCTCCATATGGTCATTCTTCTCTCATCCATTTTTTGCACAAGTCTTCTCACCCATTTATTTCCAATTTATTTTCATGGCAACGTCTATAGTGCACCAGGTCCACCGTAAAATTTTCATTATTTCCAGAAGTATTCTCTCATCCATTTATTTCCACAAGTCTTGTCATCCATTAATTTCCCTAAATTCAATGAAATTCCTATTCGGAGCACTTGTGGAAACAAGGAAAATTCCGATGTTTTTATTTGGACACTCTTTAGCTTAATTTTTGTGCAACTATCTCCCTACAGTATGTCGTCCTCTGGAGTTTTAAGCACGGGCATGGCTCTTTGTGGGTTGAAGACTTGCACCGTATGAAAGATTAGAACGAAAATCGTACACACAACGAAAGGCAACAACATTTAGAACCAACAATAAGAAGCCAAGAATAGCTAGCTAGGAATTCTTGCTTTTACCCAACTTTATGAAAAGACTATAAGCACGTCAATCCATTTTACGCGTTCCAAATTAATAATTCTAAGATGCATTCAATCACTAGCACAAGTGCAGATCATTGCTGTTTTGGTCAACTGTTACTTCACATATGAATGTATGGCGTCCAAATTGGCAGCTCAGAAATATCAAGTAGATTGGGAGGGAGTACCAAATTTGGTAACCACTCCTTCTTGTGAATCCATATGTAGGGAAAGACACGTTTTTCATATTCTGAGCTTGACCAATTAGTGTCCTGCCAAACCTCAATATCAAGCTTGCAATCAACAAAGACATGTTTTTAATCCTCCAGAGCACACTTATATCAATTTCTTTATAAGGCCCTATTCTTGGAAATAGAATAATTAGGCTATGCAAGGGGCTTGTTGAGTTTGGCATTTGGGCTCAATGCCAAATTAGTTGGGTCAATGGGTCAATAGTTAAATAATATATATTTAACTAGTCAAAAGATGGGCCTTGGGGCTCTGTAATTTAAAATTAAACCCAATTAATTAAATTAATTTCAAGTTAATTATTTGAATTATTTTTTAAAATTCTGTTTTAGGATAAAGAGTCAAGTCAATCTTGAGATATCATACAAGCATATATATACGTACTTCACCAGTTTTGCATGTATGCTTACTTTGGTTGTGCTTTACATTTTTCCTAAAGAGTTTCCCTTGTTCGTCTTGATCATGACTGTACCTAACATGGCTGAAGCAAGGTGCTGCTTCAAACTCCTCTATGCAATTGTGGTGGTGCTTTTACTACACATGAACAGTCCTTGCGTTGGATGTAGCGAGAGGGACAGGCAAGCACTCCTTGCACTCAAACAAGGCCTCGTGGGTGACGACGGCGATCGCCTCCTTTCATGGGGAAGAGATGCCCAAAACAAAGATTGTTGCCAATGGGACGGAGTCTACTGCAACAACCAAACTGGTCATGTTGTTAAGCTTGATCTTGGAGACCAATCTTTGCAAGGTAAGATTAGTCCTAAACTCGTTCACTTGCAGCATTTGGAGTATTTGAACCTTAGTTTCAATAATTTCAATTGGAGCAAAATTCCAGATTTCATTGGATCTATGAGCAATTTAAGACACCTCGACCTCTCTTCTGCTAATTTTGGAGGTGAAATTCCATATCAACTTGAAAACCTCACACACTTGCAGTATCTCGATCTCAGCTTTAATGGATATTCTGTTTTTCATGCAAAAAACCTCAATTGGCTCCCTAATCTTTCAGGTCTGAAACACTTGGACCTAAGTTACACTAATCTCAGTGATGTTGTTGGTTGGCTGGAAGCAGTTAATATGCTTCCGAAACCCATGCCTTTTCTCTTCAAGACGCGAGGCGGACGTCCATGAACAAGCTTCCATGACTTTCTTGATGAGTTGGGATCCAACACATAACAGCAAAGTCGGTCCAACTTGTCTCGACACAAAGCATAGATCCAAGTCTCATCAAGTTTGTGTTCGTTTGAATGAGTTTGGTATGTAATATTCCGATTTCAGATCAGTTTGGTATGTAATTTTACACTTGAGATTAAGAATAAAATTTGTGTCAGTAATCCCAGAAATATAGGTTTGGCAAGTGTCTTTGCTGCGGATGCAGTACTATTTTCTTAACTCCAGGCTAATCATCTGGTAGCACATCAACTGAAAACGGTTGGGGGTGTCCAGCATATGCAGGGCCTAGGTGCAAACCCAGACCAAGGTAAGCCATGTGCTGCAATATTTCTTTCTATTGTAGCCCAATTGCATGAAGTCTTTAACAATCAATAATGAGCCCGAGAAAAACGATATTCCTCTCTCCCTCTGTAGAGGCAATTCAGGCGGACCCAGCCCACGCCCAGTATGGGCCATGGCCCACACTCAACTTTTATTACTCATCTACACATTTATTGAAAACATAAAAATAAGCCCACACACAATTTTCCATTTATTAAAAATGAAGAAAAGAAACATCCTAGAAAGCCACAACCCATCACGTTAAGAACTGTCTGCTGCCTTCCTCGCTATATCCCGAGCTTCTGCATTTATCATTCGTGCATTTACACACATTTAAGATAATGTTAACCATTAGATTAATCTAATGAACTTTAATAAATCCACATCATCATAATTGTATTAAACAAAAAATAACCATTTGCACCTTATTATATTTATTATAAATAACTACACCACAACGCAAATCACAATTAAACAAAATAAAATAAACAAAGAGTAAAAATACTAATGCGCGAGAGATTTACAAGGTTTGACATAATCATGTGTACATACGTATTTAGACAGAATTTACTATGAGAATAATAACAGTACAAAATACATTGAGTTAAATCAACAACAAAACAAGAACTTTTTTTATTTCTTATCTCTTGCTTTGCTCTTGGATAATCTCTCAATGCAACCCGTGTTTCATCTCTTGCATGCTCGTCTTTCACATCAATCACTTGCTGCCCGTAAATAGACAGTTGGCTCAATGTGAAAACAATGCTCTTTTCGGCAAGAACAAATAAGACCAGAATTGTCTTCAATTTCAACCATCATTTAATGCCACATCTCCCGACAGACTGGACTCTTTTGACTGTATGCTTATTGTGGTAGCAGAGACCTTGCCAGTCTCTGCGTATTGTAATTAATCGTAGATGCACTAAATGTGATAATCTGAGGCAAGATATTCATCTCTCTCAAAGCAACTTTCATCTCGAATTCAAGAGTTCACACTTTCACTTCTGAAAAACGTGGTTTTGGCAGAATTCTTTTTTAGGCTAAACAAAGGGGCTTTACTGATTTCTATGCCTCGGTGAATTAGGAAATGTAGTAGTTTACTAGGTGGATAGTAAGTTTGCTAAAGACTCACCCATGTTTGGTGAATTACCTGTGTCAACCATGTGGTTTAGTAGAATTATTATACACGAGTTTAGGTTATGGTAATCGCTATAAATATCATTATTAATAACAAGTCGGAACTCAGAAATTGTTACCTTGCTAAATTGAGATTTAGAAATAACCACACTACAACGCAAACCACAATCGAGTAGATTTTTTTTTATAAAATAAAAAAAACAAACAAAAAAGTTAAATATTTTTGTCATTGGGTTTTACACGAAATTTTAATTTGGTCAATGAAAAAAAATTTAGCCAAATTGATCATTGAAAAAGAAATTTAGGCACTGGGTTTTATACTATGTTGCACGAACACTTCAAATGCTGGAGTGTCAGAGTGTCCAACACGCCGACACGCCAACACGGCTCTGACACACCCCCGACACGGTTTTGGAGTGTGTGATCCAAGAGGGAGTTGAAGTAGAAGAACAGAGGCGCTGTAAATTTCCATTTCCTGCTTTATTTATCTCTTTTATGAAGAGAAAAAGGTGGAGAGATGGATTCTCTCTTACTTTCTTGAACCTTCAGGTCGTTAATAATAATAGAATAATAGAAAAACAGATCATACCATTAAAAGAATAGTAAATTTGGCTTACACCCTTCAAATTCAATTTGCCTTACCTAAAACCCTTCACTTTTTGTTCCTATAAATAATACCCAATTTGTATAAGTAAAAACCCATGACTAGGATCCAACTCAGCAAGTTACCTAATTAAGCATAAAATCTGATTTATTGTACTTTTCAGATTCCAAAAATACCCCCAACTAAGCCATTATTGCATTTTGTATATTAATGTAGGAATCAATATGAAACATTTTAATTGGATTGTATATAATGACAGATATTGAATTTGGAAAGATCTCCAAATGGTTGTAATGGATGTAGGAATTAATTTTGGAACATTTTTAAAAATTTAACAATAAATTCAAATTTAGGTAATCGGTTTGTTTAATAAAATGTTTATGTTATTTTCTTTTTATGAATTATGCATGACTAATAATCCACTTTATAATTGTTTATGAATAAAACTGTACATACTAATTATGTTGAAAAAAATAATGTAACTATTACTTGTTTGTTTTATGAAAAACATAATTTACCTAGTATGAAAAGTGTACATAATTATCTATTCCAAATAATGTACCTATGCACATTTACAGGTATATTGTAAAATAATTTACTTGTGGGTAAATAATGTACCTATATTTTATGATGATGAAGCGTCTTTAGCATGGAAAGGGGTAAGGTCTAAATACAAAAGTACTCTGGGACTTGTAAAGAGTATTGATCTCTCAAGCAATAAGTTGACTGGGGAGATTCCTAGTGAAATCACTGATCTTGTTGGTTTGGTTTCTTTAAACCTGTCGAGAAACCAATTGTGGTCCAATACCTCCAAGGATTGGAATGTTGCAGGAGTTAGATTCCCTTGATTTATCAAGAAACCAGATTAATGGTAGAATTCCAAACAATCTATCTCGAATAGATCGTATTGGTTACTTGGACTTGTCAGAAAACAACTTGTCTGGAAAAATTCCAATAGGCACCCAGCTCCAAAGCTTTGGTCCATCTTCTTATGGTGGAAATCCTCTACTTTGTGGACTACCACTCCTAAGGACATGCGATGAGGACGAAGAAGGTCCAAGACAAATTGTGTTGGTGAATCAAGAAGTTAAAGATGGGCTCATAACGCAAGGATTTTACATCAGCTTGGGGCTTGGGTTTTCTGTTGGATTGTGGGAGTTTTGGCACTCTTCTATTCAACAGTCATGCAGATATACATACTTCAATTTCTGGACTTGTTTAACAGATTGGCTGTACGTGAACTTTCTTTCTTTTGCTATATAAAAGGAACATGCATGCATGATTTTGTTCACTGGTTATAATCATGCTTCCCTTCATGTTTAGCACAGGCACCTTTGAGATGACATGCTTCCCTTCAGTTGAAGATGGATGAGACGAAGGACTGCTATTTGTACTAGCTTTCAAGTACTAGAGTGATGATGATAAGGGATCTGACTAAAATAAAGGAACCATTTATTTATAGTAAATAAGTTGTACCGTTATTTGTAAGAACTTAATGGGAACTTCACCCATGAAGTATTTGGTATGATGTTCTTGTGTACTAGATGGTTTTTTCTTATTCGAGCATGTTATCTCAATGTAGGAAATGTAGACGCTTAATTGCCTTTTACTGTATTTCTCGTATGTATAAAACAATGGAATAATTTGAGTTAAGTGATTTAATCACAGAAATGAAAGGGTTGTCAATCTGAGAAAGGCACTTTACTAACATTATCTTTCCTTCTGTGTAAGAAAAAACAAATACTTACTTTGAAAGTCCAGTATTTTTTAAAGTTTTTGGCTTTTGTTTTTGTTTTTAAAGGTTCTCTTCTCAACGCTATAGCTGATTGGCTGCTTGGGGCCACGACATTGTCCTGGGTTACTTGGTTTCTTGAGGAAAATCCGACTTGGCTTGGGCCTCTGTTGATGGATGACTCAATAGGGGTTACCAAGATCCGTATGATTAATACTGTTTTGTTTTACCCAAAAAAAAGTTCTCGTCTTTGTATGAAGACAAAAAAATAAGTAAGTTAACATCTGTAATCGCCAATCTGTGGGCCTCGAACCCATGACCACATGGTTATGAGCCTTGCGCTCTACCAACTGAGCTGGAAGGGCTATACAACTACTTCTCAGGATGTATATATAGTAAATACACAACATCACAGCCAATCACGTGGACTTCGAACCAAGCATGTACACTGAAGAGACAAATCTTGTAAATAATTTCATGTTTATGAGACATCCAAATACATCCAAGCACCCAAGACTCCTTCGGCAACAATAATTTCAAATCAAATTGATAAACATTTACAGTTGATTACATCATCATCAGAATTCAATTTAGGTATTGAAGAACTAACCATCACCCCTTCCATATTCCCTGCATTCTCAACATCAATCATGACTGTGCTAAGCCCCTTTCCTACAACGTAAAATTTCTTCCCAATAGGTACAAGTTGACAGGGTGGCACGGTGAGCAAGGATGACACCTCCCAATAGGAATCCACTCCCCAGACTCCTTTTGCCACATCATCATCCTGGTTTCTGAACTCTGATCCAACACATAGAGGGTCCCATCTACAACAACTGCTAGACCCGCCAGCCGGCAACCATGTCGGCATCTGCATGCTGCCATGTGCCACTTGATGGTTCATAAACAACAGCGTACACATGAGAAGTTACATGTAACATCCCATATCGACCAACGGAGAGAGGGTAATGTGCCTTATATGTACATGCCCGCCTCCATCTAGCACGAGACCTTTTGGGAGCTCATTGGCTTCGGAGTCATGGGAACTTCGAAGTTAAGCGAGTTGGGGCTAGAGCAATCCCAAAATGGGTGACCCACTGGGAAGTTGCTCGTGAGTTCCCAAAACAAAACCGTGAGGGCAAAGAGGGGGACCCAAAGCGAACAATATCGTGCTACGGCGGATCCGAACTCTTTCAGGCTTCCACGTCCATCAATCCTTCCATGTTACTGAGCATGCAATCATTCACATCAATTTTCATTCAATGTAAGTTTTGATATAGGACCCAAAATTTCTACAAAGAATAATAAAACCAGTAATTTAAAACATGAAACTTATCTTCAAATAATATTTACCTGATTCAATGTCTTCAATATCATTTGTGATATCAAGAATATTAGTTTTTGGTGAAGAATGTAATCAATTTTGTGTGCAAATGAGTGCCTCCACTGTTATTGGGAATAATGAACTCCTATATGGATTGAGAATGCGACCACCAGTACTAAATGTTGATTCAGATGCTACGTAGTAGAGACAAGTATTGTCAAAACACCTCGTGCAATACAAGACAAATTCTTATCAACTCCTACACTTGCTGCCCATTGATAGGCAGTTGCTATGAAGCACACAGACAAATACGAATACAATGATACGATACTACACGACACGACAAGCAAATATGGCAAATCTCCAAAAGCTATGATACGATAAGGTCCGGGATACTGCAATTAAAAATTTATATTAAAATATAATAATAATAACAATATATATATATAATTCCAAACATATTTTAAATAACATAAATATTCAAATTCATCAACCAAATTCAAATTTAAATTCAATTCACTCAAAAAATCATCTAAATTTAGAACAACCATACTCTAGAATAATGAAAACAACAAGTCTTAACTTCAATATTTGTATTGTCTTCCCAAATTAGTATACCTACATATGCTAAAAAAAAACTCACAAATCGTATTTCTCTTTGTTAGGTAGACTATACCTCGACACTCGAACCCATTTGGTAAGTAGTTCCCATTAAAAATGCATGGGTTGTTCCTAATAAACCCTACCAATTTTGGGTTTTAATCTAATTTTCCATTTAATATCTACTTCAGAAGTCTATATTCACTTTCTTTGGTCATGTGTGTTTATCTTCAATTCCAGCTCAATCTGAGATCTTATGCACGAATTTGTCACTTTTACTAATTATTAACGATTATCCTTCTTGTGAATCCATATGCAGGGAAAGACGAGTTTTTCATATATTGTGGTTGACCAATTAGTGTCTTGCCAAACCTCAATATCAAGCTTCATCAACAAAGACATGTTTTTCATCCTCCAGAGCACACTTATATCAATTCCTTATAATTGTAATTGTAAGATATATCATTATTCCTGTTGTGCTTTTAACTATATTAAATCAAGATTCATAAATAACTACGCCACAACGCAAATCACAATTAAACAAAATAAAATAAACAAGGAGTAAAAATACTAGTGCACGAGATATTTACGAGGTTTGACATAATCATGTGTACATACGTATTTAGACAGAATTCACTATGAGAATAATCAATACAAAATACACTTGAGTTAAATCAACATAAAAACAAGAACTTTTTTTTTATTTCTTATCTCTTGCTTTGCTCTTGGTTTATCTCTCAATGCAACCTGTGTTTCATCTCTTGCAGCTCATCTCTTGCTGCCCGTTAATAGACAGTTGGCTCACCCATGTTTGGTGAATTACCTATGTCAACCGCTATAAATATACTAGAGTTTAGGTTATGGCAACCGCTATAAATATCGCTATTAATAACGAGTTGGAACTCAGAAAGTGTTACCATGCTAAGCTGAGATTTAGAAATAATAACCACACTACAATGCAAACCACAATCGAGTAGAATTTTAAAAAAACAAAATAAAACAGTATCTCAGCCTTCTACTCCTCCAGCTCTTGAGCAGTCTAAACCATTGGACCATAGGCCCAAATTGTCATCAGAAGACAAACTCGATTACATATAGTACGTGATAGTTACGACTAATTTGGGCTGGATTAGCTTAATTAGTTAGGCTTGTTGGAAGGAATCCATTTAGGCATGTTTACGTATCAAGAATGGATATGGAAGGAAAGGAATGATTTCATTCCGACTTCTCTGCGTTACTTGCAATCGTGAATGAAAAAATAAGTGGGCCCCACCTCAAAATCCGTAATCACATTCCCTCAAAACTAGGAATCAGATCAACTAGGGGAGTAGTCGATCGATTCCCATTCCTGTTTTCTCTTAATAACTTCCAAAAATACTCTTATCACTTTACCATAATTCTAAAATTAATTTGGATTCTGATTCATGCAAATTAGTAAACAATAACAATGGGAATCAATCTCATCCCATTGCTAATTCCATATGTTTAGTAAACAACTTAATGAGAATGATTCTTCCCATACCGATTCAGTAGTTCACCGATTCCTAAATTCTTTGATTCCTTAGTTTCTCCATTACTGATACGTAAACATGTCCTTAGTTATTGTTTATACTTCTAATCATTGGCTATATAAAAGCCTTTAATGTAATGATTAATTAATAAAATATTAAATATTAAATATAAAAAAAAAACAAAATATATTATTTTTTTTTTTTTGTCATTGAGTTTTACACGAAATTTTAATTTGGTCAATGAAATTTTGGAAAACAATTAATGTAGACTACCACGTCAGTTTTCATAGAGAATCTGAAAAGAAAAAAGATATGTTAGCGCTCTCTCTTGACTAAAGAATTCTTATGCCGGCCACTCCAATGTCATACCCATTACTTTTAGTTATTTTATTTTTTTTATGAGCACTTCTTTTTTTTTTTTTTTGGCAACTACATATATATATATATTTTTTTTTCTGATCATATACGTATATATAGGCTAATAGAAAATTTTTTTTTGCCCCTCTCAATCATGGGCCCCGGCCGGTGGCCCTGGTAGCCCTGGCCAAGGGCCGGCGGGCCGGCTCTGCCTCTCAATGCACCTGTGTTTCAACTCTTACCTGGTCTTTGTTCAAATGAATCACTTGCTGCCCATTGATAGGCAGTTGGTTCAATAGGTAGTTGATTCCTATTTTGGCAGCAGCAAAATGAAGACAAAATTCTCTTCAATTTCTGCCATCATTTACTGCCACGTGACTTTCTCCACCATTTACTACATAGGTCCCTTTAAAATTGCATGATGTTTTAACAAAGAGTCTGAACAGTTCTCACATTTCGCGTGGTCTAAGACTTCATTTCCGACTTCTGGATTCTCATCTCAAAGAGTCTGAAAGCCGTTTTGTCAGAATTCTTGAGGTATCAACCCTGTTTCGTCAATCTTGAGGTATCATACAATACAAGCATATATATGTACTTCACTAGTTTTGCATGTATGCTTACTTTGGTTGTGCTTTATCTTTTTCCTAAAGAGTTTCCCTTGTCCGTCTTGATCATGACTGTAGCTAACATGGCTGAAGCAAGGTGCTGCTTCAAACAACTCTGTGCAATTGTGGTGGTGCTTTTACTAAACATGAACAGTCCTTGCATTGGATGTAGCGAGAGGGACAGGCAAGCACTCCTTGCACTCAAACAAGGCCTCGTGGGTGACGACGGCGATCGCCTCCTTTCATGGGGAACAGAAGCCCAAAACAGAAATTGTTGCCAATGGGAAGGAGTCTACTGTAGCAGCAACCAAACTGGCCATGTTGTTAAGCTTGATCTTGAAGACCAATCTTTGCGGGGTAAGATTAGTCCTGAACTCGTGAAGTTGCAACATTTGGAATATTTGAACCTTCGTTTCAATAATTTGAGTCGGAGCCAAATTCCAGATTTCATTGGATCTCTGAGCAATTTAAGACACCTCGACCTCTCTTCTGCTAATTTTGGAGGTCAAATTCCAAACCAACTTGGAAACCTTACACACTTGCAATATCTCGATCTCAGCTCTCATGGATATTCTGTTATACTCCCTAAGAACTCTATTCATGCAAAAAACCTCAATTGGCTCCCTAATCTTTCAGGGCTGAAACATTTGGACCTAAGTTCCACTAATCTCAGTGATGTTGTTGGTTGGCTGGAAGCAGTTAATATGCTTCCTAAGCTAACAAACTTGATATTAGATGGGTGTAATCTTCCTCCTCCAATTATATTCTCTGTTTCTATCATGAATTCTTCTAACTCTCTTGTTCTTGTTGATCTCTCCCGCAACAATCTCAACTCTTCAATCTTCCAATGGTTGTCCGGTACTCATACCAACCTTGTTTATCTTGATCTCTCTTGGAACAATTTCAGAGGTTCCTCAATTCCTGCATCTTTTGGAAACATGAGCTCTCTTGAATATCTTATTCTCAGTGGTTGCAAACTTGAAGGAGGGTTCCCGAATTCCTTTCCCAAGCTATGTAGGCTGCGAGTGTTGGACCTTGGGGATAATAGTCTTAGTGGACAACTTTCAGACTTTGTTCAAACATTGTCCAAATGCGCTCAAAAGACAATGGAGAGTTTGGATATCTCTCATAATCCTGACATTTCGGGTTCATTGCCTGATCTTACGAACTTCTTATCATTGAAAAGCTTGTTTCTCGAGGGCAATAACTTAAGTGGAAGAATACCTGAAAGTATTGGACAGATGTCCAAGCTGGAGACTATTGGTTTTGGTTGGAATTCTTTGGAAGGAGTGATTTCAGAAACTCATTTTTCAAAACTCTCCAAATTAAGTTATTTGAGTTTATCATCTAACTCGCTACTTTTAAACTTCAGTTTTGATTGGATTCCTCCCTTCCAATTGCAATTCATACAATTGAAGTCTTGTAAGATGTGGCCATCGTCTTTCCCAAAATGGCTTCAAACTCAAAAAAATTATACATGGCTTGATATTTCTGATGCTGGAATTTCTGATACCATTCCAAGTTGGTTTTGGGATTTGTCACAAAAATTAGAGATTATGGATATCTCTCACAATCAATTGAGAGGAACAGTTGGAAATATTAGATTGGAGTTTGCATCGCACCTAAATTTGAGTTGGAACCAATTGGAGGGTCCAATCCCTTCAATTCTATCAAAAGTTTCTGTTCTAGATCTCTCCCATAATAACTTTTCAGGGGGAGCCTCTTTTTTGTGTGCAACCAAGGATAGTAATTTAACCTTTCTTGATCTCTCAAGCAATCATGTATCTGGAGAACTTCCTGATTGTTGGATCCATTTTAAAAAATTAGTCTTCCTTGATTTGAGCAATAACTATTTATTTGGAAAAATTCCCACCACGATGGGGCACTTGTTCAATATCGAGACACTAAGACTTGGTAACAACAGATTTGTGGGAGAGTTGCCTTCACAATTGAAGAATTGTACGAAGTTGATACTTTTTGATCTTGGGGAAAATAACTTATCATGCTCAATACCTGAATGGTTAGGGGCTAGTCTTCCAAATTTGGCTATATTAATCCTTCAAGGTAATCAGTTCTATAGAAGCATCCCGCCCCAATTATGCCATCTAACACGCATTCAAATTTTGGATTTGTCGATGAACAACATCTCTGGAACTATACCCAAATGTCTCAACAATTTGATTGTTTTGGCTCAAAAAGGAAATTCAAGTCTAACTATCAAACATTTATATATGACTCAGCTGGGAGGAGTACTTTTGGGTTGGCGTTATGATGATGAAGCATCTTTAACATGGAAAGGGATAAGGTCTAAATACAAAAGTACTCTGGGACTCGTAAAGAGTATTGATCTCTCAAGCAATAAGTTGATTGGGGAGATTCCTAGTGAAATCACTGATCTTGTTGGTTTGATTTCTTTAAACCTGTCGAGAAACCAATTAACAGGTCAAATACCTCCAAGGATTGGAATGTTGCAGGAGTTAGATTCCCTTGATTTATCAAGAAACCAGATTAATGGTAGAATTCCAAACAGTCTATCTCAGATACCTCGTATTAGTTACTTGGACTTGTCAAAAAACAACTTGTCTGGAAAGATTCCAATAGGCACCCAGCTCCAAAGCTTTGGTCAATCTTCTTATGGTGGAAATCCTCTACTTTGTGGACTGCCACTCCTAAGGACATGCGATGAGGGGGAAAAAGGTCCAAGACAAACTGTGTTGGTGAATCAAGAAGTTAAAGATGGGCTCATAACGCAAGGATTTTACATCAGCTTGGGGCTTGGGTTTGCTGTTGGATTTTGGGGAGTTTTGGGCCCTCTTCTATTCAACAGGTCATGCAGATATACATACTTCAATTTATGGACTTGTTTCACAGATTGGTTGTACGTGAAGGCAAAAATCATCAGGCAAAGGATGCCTAATACTAGATAAATGGTAATTACTACTATCTCTCTCACATTACTATTTTTGGAATTTAATGATGCAAGTTTGTTGTTCTTTATCCCGAAATGCATGCAGATATTACAGAACATAATTAATATTTTTTTTTTCAAGGAAAGGAAACATGAACTTTCTTTCTTTTGCTATATAAAAACATGCATGCATGATTTTGTTCGCTGGTTATAATTATGTTTCCCTTCGTCTTTAGCGCAGGCACCTTTGAGACGACATTCTTTCCCTTCAGTTGAAGATGGACGAGACGAAGGACTGCTATTTGTACTAGCATTCGAGTACTAGAGTGATGATGATAAGGGATCTCACTGAAATAAAGGAACCATTTATTTTATAGTAAATGAGTTGCACCGTTATTTGTAAGAACTTAATGGGAACTTCACCCATGAAGTATTTGGTATGATGTTCTTGTGTACCTCATGGTTTTTTCTGATTCGAGCATGTTATCTCAATGTAGGGAATGCAGACGCTTAATTGCCTTTTACTGTATTGCTCGTATGGATAAAACAATGGAATAATTTGAGTTAAGTGATTCAATCACAGAAATGAAAGTGTTGTCAATTTGGGAAAGGCACTTTACTAACATTATCTTTCCGTCTGTGTAAGAAAGAAAATACTTACTTTGAAAGTCCAGTATTTTTTAAAGGTTTTTTTGTTTTTTTATTTTTAAAGGTTCTCTTCTCTGTATGAACAAGAAAAAAGAAGTAAAACATTTGTAAGCGCCCACCATGGGGCTCAAACCCACGACCACAAGATTAAGAGCCTTGCGCTCTACCGCCTGAGTTAGACGTTATATATAGTAAATACACAAATCTTACCACAACACCACAGCTAATCACGTCGAGTTCAAACCCTTGGGGATGTCTAGCGGTGCAAGTGTTATAAATAGCTTCTCATACTTTTTAATCAAGAATGGTAAACCAAAAATTCTTATAAATAGTTTCATTTTTATGAGATATCCAAATACATCCAAGCATGTACACTGAAGATATTATACAATGGTAGTTTTCCAAGACTCCTTCGGCAACAATAATTTCACATCAAATTGATAAACATTTACAGCTGATTACATCATCATCAGAATTCAATTTAGGTATTGAAGAACTAACCATCACCCCTTCCATATTCCCTGCATTCTCAACATCAAACATGACTGTGCTAAGCCCCTTTCCTACAACGTAAAATTTCTTCCCAATAGCTACAAGTTGACAGGGCGGCCTGGTGAGCAAGGATGACAGCCTCCCAACAGGAATCCACTCCCTAGACTCCTTCTGCCATATCATCAGCCTGGTTCCTGAACTCTGATCCAACACATAGAGGGTCCCATCTACGACAACTGCTGGACCCCGCCAGCCGGCAACCATGTCGGCATCTGCATGCTGCCATGTGCCACTTGATGGTTCATAAACAACAGCGTACACATGAGAAGTTACAGCAGAAGTCCCGCAGCGAATGTAGATCTTCCCACCCATGACCACAGAATCCTCAATTTCAGGGACAATGTTTGGGTCAGAGTGAAATTTCCAACTATCCGTGCAAGGGTCATAGATGTCCCAAGAATGTGGATCGCTTGAATTTGAACCTAAACCACCAATGGAATATATTTTTCCATCCAATACTTCACAGGCGAAATAGCACCTGCATGCACAAATCCAATAAAGCAAAGGCTCTTTACAATTATAATAATAACAAAGAGAAAACTAATTTGCAAGAGTTTTTACTATTCATCACGACAGCATTCAATAATGAGAAATCTATATGCTCTGACAGGTCAAAAGACGAAATCGCCAATCTTTAACATTGCATGAAATATGGTGTTCTCTCAGCAGATGATGTGATATATTTGAACCTGGAAGAAATTATTCCAGCTTTAACCCATGAAAAACTCTGCAGAAAGTACAAGTGAGAAGTATTACCTAGCAGTGGATAATGGACAAGCTTCACTCCAAGCGTTCAGGGAAACATCATAACAGTAGACCTCGCCGGTAGCATCTTCACACCAACCACAACCACCCAACAGGTAAACTTTGTTTCCCAGCACTTCGAAACCCATGCCTTTTCTCTTCAAGACTCGAGGCGGAAGTCCATGAACAAGCTTCCATGACTTTCTTGATGAGTTGGGATCCAACACATAACAGCAAAGTCGGTCCAACTTGTCTCGACACAAAGCATAGATCCAAGTCTCACAAGTTTGTGCTTTTGACGGTAAGAATGCCACTCTTCACTGCACACTAAGTCTCTCCATCTTTTTGAAACACACTTTAGGAGTGTATGATACTTCCGGGGAACCCTAGCCAGGCAAAAGAGAGCAATGTCATCTGGAAGGCCAGATATAAGAGACTGTTGGCTCAGTTCCATTTGACTGATCCCCTCTGATACAACACCTGGCTGGTCCATTCTAATGTCGCCTGAAAAATTAAAATGGAACCATAAGGATTTTAGATAAGTAAGACTGGTATAAGCCAACAAGCAGCTTGTATGTTGAACAATGGATTCACTTTCTCAATCTTAGTAATATACAAGCCAGCTTACACCTTCAGCTATGACTCCAAGACTAGAACTAGGGACACCAAACTTTCCCTTTCCACCAATAAAGCTTGCAATTTCAATAGGTTTTTCTACAGCTGATTAATTTTGGAGAATCTATTTGAAATTTACCCTTACCATCTGCAAATCAAACACCGCCAAAACGTTTCCTACCCTCCCCCTCTCGATGAGGCATTCTTTCTCTAACCTTGCATTTATTCTTTTATAATTTTATGGAATGGAAGAACTTATATGTTTCTCCAATCTAGTAGCTTAGCATATAGCATTGCATGTAATTACCATATTTTCACCTAGTAGTTCTGAATAAATAAAGCCCTTAAAGAAATTGAAATTGAAGTTAAAGTTTCTCTTTTTCTCATTAGTAGCAGCAGAACTCGTCAAATCCACATTGACTTAAACACTCAGTACACTACTAAAAAGCCACAATTCGACAAAATAGGCAATAGCAACAAGACCAAAAATCCAATTCCAAGTCACACAGTTCGGGAAACATTCTCTCTTTCATTTCTCTTGTTCTTCATACCAGTTTCCCATTTAAGTTATTCACAGAATGGCCATTTGTCACCGAAGCTATGTCTTCGATCCCCGAAAATATATAGAACCCAGAAGTTTCTTCGAACCCAATAAAATTCAAAAGCAAATTCATACCAATTGTCAGGAAACAATTTCAATTCGATTTTATTTGTAGAAACTTTTTTTTTTTCACAGCAACCAAGTGGATCAAATACCAAACCTAACCAGTTGAATTGAAATCCTAATTTGACCGAATCGATAAATCACCGTTCGCAAGAGAAAGAAAACATATTTGATAAGAAGACAAAAAAATAAACGATTTGGCGGAAACTGACCTGTGAGTCTCAGAAATGGGGATTTGATTGATTGGTTACTGGAACCACATTCTTCTTTACCTCCAATCGATTCAAAATGAACCTGAGAATGGCTCAAGAGCTGCAGAACACGTCAAGTTATATAATAATTAATTACAAAACCTTTCCGATTAAGCTCTGTTTTTCTTAATTAATAGAAAGCTTACTCTCTTTTTTTTTCTTTTTTGGTCGAAGCTTACCCAATTCTTGGTAAGTTCAAACTAAAAGGGAAGAATCCAACAACAACAAAAATAACTAAAAGGAAAGAAATAGTGCAAAAATGCAGACGACTCGTCGTTTCTGGAACATGGTGAATAAAATAGAATTTATTTGTTTATTTATTGGAAAATTTGCATAAATACCACTTGAACTTTTAGACATATGCGCTGTTATGACCTGAACTTTTAATATTTATTTTAACCACCTAAACTTTGTAAAGTATTGCAATTCACCACATATGTCTTACTCTATTAAAATTTCTGTTGAGTTTAAGGTATTTTCGTCTGTTCGTTATAACTTAAAATAAATATAAAAAACAGAATTTTTATATATAAAGTTAACCTAATTATACCACACCTTCCCTAACCCCCTACCCTACCATACTCTATATTTCTCTGTCTCTTGGAATCTTGACGTGGGTTGTTGAAATTGAATTGCAAATACAGCAATAGACCAACCAAACTCTAGCTTGTTAATGGAATCGCAACCCATTTCTTCTATGACAACCCACACAATAAGGAAATTTAGTCTTAAGTCTCCATCTAAGAAGACAGATTTGGAGATCATAGAGAACTTAACTGCTTGATTATTTTTATGGTTTTTTTATTAACTTGCAGTTTATTATAGGCATATTCATTATAAGGACTGCACTTGTTTTAGAACTTGTTTGCCAATGGCAGATGTTTATGAACTTTTTGGGATATTTAGCAAGACTAGTACGTAATAGAAAAAAACTGATTCCTTCCCAAAATTGTGATGAAGTTATAAAATTCAAGTTCTAGACCTTAATTGCAATTAGAAATTTATATTTTTTTTCAAAATGAAAACTTTCATTGGATTGAACGACAAGCCAAGAAATGCAAGAAGGCAAAAGATTTAATGATAGGACCATGGCAGTCTGATATTAAGTGGATGGAAGAGAAGTGTTTAAATTTTCTATCTTATAACTTCTTCATCGTCATACATTGCTTAAGTATATTCCTATTATTTTGTGTAAAAAGAAAAAAGGTATATTCCTATTATTATGCATATAATAAAGAAGGAGAATCATACATTGTGGAATGGGAGGGGGGTGAAAATCGAGGGGGTGGCTGCTGGTGATGTGTTCCAAAATAAATTTTGGTTGAACATTGATGCATAGGGTTTTTTTTGTTGGTCGGAGGACACTGATGCATAGGGTGGATTAGCAGTAATGACATCTTTCTTTCCTTTTTTTAAATTCTGTTTTTTAAATTTTATTTTTAGTTATATGGAACATACAAAAATATCCTTAAACTTAACAGAAACTTTAACGCGGTTAGACCTAGGTGGTGGATTGTAACACCTTACAAAATTCAGGTGGTTAACATAAAAATTAAAGATTCAGGTTATAATGGAACACTTGCCTAAAAGTTCAAGTGGTATTTATACAAATTTCTCATTCATATTTTATCTACCATACTCGACTAACCATTTAAATAATAATAATAATCTTGTAGAAATTGGGTTAAAGTTTAGAATTTAAAGCTTTAGAAAAATATTTAAACGGAGCCAGCATACATTTGGCACCAAATAAAAGTAAGATAGATAATCCGAGCTCAATGAAGATTTTTTTTTTCTAAACTAAAAAAAATGTACTGTGAATGAGGAGATTTGTTTTTAAGAAATCTTAATTTCGTCAATAAATTGATGTGTATAGA
This sequence comes from Prunus mume, assembly GCF_029339155.1. Classification (NCBI taxonomy): domain Eukaryota; kingdom Viridiplantae; phylum Streptophyta; class Magnoliopsida; order Rosales; family Rosaceae; genus Prunus; species Prunus mume. The sequence continues at coordinate 20,944,512 of NC_142702.1, forward strand.
AATCTTTAATTTATATTGTCTTTTAAGAAATCTTAATGTCGTCAACAAACTGATCATATATTTTGAAGATGAGGCAAAGCCATCATCAAAAGCATGCGTGCACGAAAAACTACTTGAAAATGGACATTATCCGATTTCCGACAAGGATCCGGATCCTCTGCTAAGCCTTTTTCTCCTCGCCCCTCAGCTTTTAGTTTGATATAGATATCTAATGAAGTAGATTCATCCATCACAAGCCACCTATCCAAAACAAGAGTAATCATAAAATTTAAATTTAAAAAAAAATTGAAGAGGTTGCTTCACTTAAACTTTTAAACATTCGATTACATGTTTAATTTCACTTCATAAAACTGTAAAACATTCTTTAGTTAATTTATGATACTTAGGCCAAGGACAACAGTTAGGAGGCTGACAATGTCAGCAATCTGGGCAACTGCTACATCTTAACAGAATATTACACACTTCTTGCAAGCATTTTGATAACAAATACTATGATTCCATTATTCTATTTAGCTGTAAAACCCGGTGCAGAAACCCGGAACCTGAACTAAAACTGGTACACCGGGACATGATCGCCGGCCGTGCTTTTAGGTGCCATGGTATACTGCAACACCAGCTCACAACTTAGATGTCGGAGCAGAAATTGGTCTAATTGGCCTATTCAGGGACTCTTGAGTCAATGAAACAATGAGCTGCCATCAAAACATGCAATAACTTTAGTGCATCACGCACTCAAGCAATGCTTGGATGAATACAAACCTAACAGCAAAGTTTTTACCTCTCCATTTCTATTAAACATTTGGCCTGAAACAAATCCGCGTGCATTATAGGCAATGGGACTTACTATCTGTTAAAAGAAGGCATGCATGCATCAGCATTTTAACAAAACTAAACAATGTGAGAAATAATATCGATTTTGAGACTACCACATAGAGTAACCAGTCATCAGCTCTAACTGGGCGGTGAAACCACATCCTGAGAGAAATTGGAAATATATATATATATATATATGTTTAATAAGAATTTTTCAATCACTACCAGCATGGAAGAAAAAAGGGACACCATACATGAAAAGGACTTACGCGTGGTCCAAACTAACTTGGGATGACTTAACTCCCCTTCTACGATGGGGATTCAAACTTACACCAGAAAATATCAAATCTGAAGCATATGCTACAACGCATCTGCAAAATAATCATACAACAACAATCGATTATATATCTACATACAGATATCAAAATATGAACAATAGAATATCTACAGAAATTAATCATATACAAAACAATCACCATACTGGAAAACAATAATCAGTAATCCATGTTGAATGCTCCATGAAATTTTACTTACATTTGGAAGTATGAAAAGGGGTAAAAGAGAGGCCCAAAATGAGCTACATTGTGAATGTATTTACTAAATGTGCTAGATACAAACATAAATAACCCGATAATTGACCCAAAAAAAAAAAAAAGGGGGTACTATCAGCTTAGCTTACTGATAAAATGGGTGCATACCTATGCAAAGCCTGATCATCTGAAAGTTTTCCTTTTGCTCTAAACCAGAACCTCAAACTGCAACGTCACTAAATTCTACTTAGATAAAGAGTTCAGTACCAAAACTGGTAAATCAACGAAACAAAAAAGAAATATTCATCTTCACATAGTGTGAAGCATACTGAGGGCACAATAAAAATTTAGATTACGAAACACAGTAAAGCAAGCAAACCTTGGTGGGGATTTAGTCTGATTGGTTGAGCTGCTAGGCTCACAAAATCGTATCTCTATAGGCCAAGGGACAAATTTCTTTGCAGCTGCCTTGATTCGGTAAATCCTGAATCAAGTAATCATTAGTATCATATAAATTTGAGATATCAATTATCCAACAAAACAAAAGCTTCACATATAACGAAAATCACGATGATGTGAAAAATAAATGATCATTCTGATCATTTAGTAAAACTATGTATAAAGTTTCACAACACTTACTATGAAATTTCTTGAAAAACTATGCACAAAGTTTCTACTACATACAGCAGCTTTTATAAAATGTTTACCAAACAATTTCTTCCTTCAGCTATCAACCAGCATAGCTTTTTGGCAACGGAACTTTTCCACAGAAGTTATAGAAACTCTCCAACAAAAGCAAAATCCCTTGAATTATACTTTCATAAAACTTAAGATTGTTGTTCACTAAATTTTGTGCCAATGGAGGAAGCCTAATACAAAAAGTTAAACAGCTAGCAACTTTTCTGAATTTTTTTATTTACAAAAACATAAAACAGAATGCTCTGGCTGTTCTGTTCAAAGCCAATATCTTGGTACAAAAATAAATCCAAATGATACTAAATTTTCAGAAAGGAAAATGACACATCCACTTGAGCAAATTCAATTTCATACAAAATGGAAGGCGCCAGTCCAGAGAAAGACATTTATTGTCCGTGGTTTCCGCCCAACAAAAGTTCTGTTCCATGAAAGGTCCAGATCCATGAACCATCCCCTCTAATTTGTCATAAAAATGGGGAAGAGCCTTTACCGTATCCGACAGGATATTCTGTTCCAGAAGGCTAAAAATGTAAAATGTATAGCTATGTGACTGTTTCAACAATACTCTAAAAACATAGTTTATATAGAAATCCCAACTGAACCCCCCAATACCCAGAAAGGAAAAAGAAGAAAAAAACAAATGAGTAAATTACAAGGCAAAATTAGAACAGGCTTGATTGCATATAGCAGAGAACTACAATGCAACTATATATCTTAACCTTGGAAGACGCGGATCAAGCAGACGTTTTTCACGTAATTCTTCCATTGACAGAAGCTGTTATGGATCAAGAGTTCAACATTTACAGCCAACATCAGCTGGAAAATTGTTAATAAATAAGCAAGAAAATGCTACCGTATCTGGATCAGGCACAGATGGCATTTTTGCTTCCTGATGGACAGACCCTTCTTCTTCTTTCTGCAAAATAAATCTAACCAATCTTAAAACCAACGTGCAACATTGCAGCAGTTCAACCGTAGCTACCACTTTAGCATACATTCAAGATAAGCAAATTTACAATATTTATTAGGACACAAGATTTATTATACAACATCATTCAGCAGGCATATCGACTCCCTGGATACCATTATTAAGGCATGGTTCTTAAGACCTTTTGCAATCTGATAAACAAATCTTGATAAAGACTTGACCTCCTAGCCACTTTGATATGCAAAATATAATGACAAGCAAAGAAAGTACTATTCAAAAGATTTTTATCCGATCATTTGTTCGACCAAAAAAAATTCTGATCATTTGTAAACTGACTAAATAAACACATACTTTAAATGAAGCCAGTATCGTGAAAATGTTAATCCCTTTTTGTATTGCGTCCACTCTTCGAGTAGCAAAGCTCTTCCCATCACGTACTCGGTGAACTTGATATATAATTGGTGCTGCAAAAGCAATATTACAGACATAAGGTTTCTAAATATATTTATATCTCCTCCACATTTAAGATTCTCATCCTCATATATTAGGCTCATATACTTACTGTTAAAATCCCCAACAAGCAGAAAATGCGCATGCAAACTATGGACAAGTTTAAGACAATCAACAGTTTTCGTTGCTGCAGCCAATGCCTGCATTTTATAGGATATATTAGAGACAAGTATGCTATGGAACTGCTTCTAAATAAATTCCCAGCCATGATACAACTTTTGTGCCTGAATGAACTCAAAACTATATGGATAAAAGAACAATCATTTCGAGTTGCAGATATTATTATGAAGCTGAAGGAAATTAGAGAAAAAGCAAATATGGCCATTCACTTAAGAAAAAAGAACATTGCATTTACAGTGTTTATAACAAATCTTGCATTATTTAAAAAATCAAGTTGAATTAAGTAGAAACTGGGTGTGTAAACATATCAATATTTTCATGAGCACATTTGAATTATTTTATAAAAAATCAAGTTGAAATCTCAATAAAAAATTATTGTACAACTGAAAATTAATATTTGAACAAACATAAATCACTGTAGAAGATTGTTAAGTAAATATAAGCAATCAATTTCAAACAAGTGCGGAGATAAACTTTGTCCACTTAGAAAGGATGTACTCTTTTGTGCTTTCCTTTCTTTTTTTTTTTTTTTTTTTGGGCAGAACTAGGAGGATCATGCATGCAAGTTTAAGTTCTACAGTTCATCACACTATTTCAATATCGTTTATATCTACTATACATTCATCGAGAAACATCCAGTAGAAAAATATTAAGGAGGAAGAGAAAAAGTTACATAATCATGCCTGTCCAACTAACTGTCCTCCAAAAACCTGTCCGAATCTTGGTGCATCTGGCAAAGTAATCCCCTTAAATATGTTTACCTTTGAAAACAAAAGGAGAACAGAATCTTATCAATCAAAATATAAAAGAAAATCACACAAGGATGCCACTGTCAACAGGCACCATGAAACGATTATTAAGTAGTCTATATTTCTAAGCAGAAAGAATCAAAGTTCCGAATCAATTTACATATGGCATATCCAGAAGAGAAATAGTGGACTTAGACATGCAGAAAAAACTACAATCGCTGAAGTCAGATAGCACTGTACAATTGGCACTATAAGCATCACATCATAACTAAACAATCAATATATCAAATCTCCTAGACAGCAGTATAGCACTGAACTGAAAATATAAAAGATAATAAGAGTATTCTCTTAAAAACTTCAAAGAAACATACTTCAATTGGTTCCAAATGCAATATATTCTCAACAAGAGAGCATGTATCATGAGCTTTGTCAGCATTCCAGATTGATTTTGGCCGTAGAAGAGTACAGTGTTCATGGGGCAGCACCAAGCATGTCAACTGCCATAAGTAACAACACATCAGAAAGCCACTATTAGCATACATACAACAACATTTAAAGGAAAACCTTGTGAGCTTGAGCAACCAAAAGATGTAATTGCCACAGAAAAACAAGGCAATAGTCCCTACAAGTGCCGCCCAATCTACTATTCAATCCCAGCCTGGTAGATTTCCATCTCCAAGCACCCAAAGCTTAATAAAAATAAATAAAAGAAATAAAAAAGCTAAACTAATATATATACATTTCAACTACCTTAGATAAAGCAATCACATCAGCCTGATGTTCCAATGCTGCAAAACCTGCAAAATTACCTTCGCATTATACTTACTTGATAATTGATGGTGACAATTACAATCCCAGCTAGATTATTGCAAATCATTGGCCAAACGTCCTAAGTACAAGATACATAATCTATATCCTCAACCAAACTAAGACTTCATCTCAAGAAAATGGGGACAACTACATGTGTCTGGTTTCATGACAACATGACACCTAAACTTAAGAAATGCATCAAGGCAACAACTCCATATACCCTCTGACAATCTCAAATCAAGAAATCCCTGCAGGCCAGGGACTGTTCCAAGAAACTCAAATCTTATATGGATAAAAATTGTTGACGCATTCTCATGTAAGCATCAGAAAGTAACCCAATTTCTTACATTCAAAGAAAAAGGTTCTCAGTTCTCACCATAACCAAAATAATCGTATCGTTTCAATTTGAACTCAGGTCGATTGCCTTCATCAGCATTAACAGAACCAGTAACTTCAGCCTGTGTAAGAAAACCACAATATAAGCTCACTCTAAGATCCAATATAAGTAACTAATAAGTAATGACACAATCAAACTAACCTCTCCATCCCATATGAAGTAAACCCCATCTCCGGTTTCACCTTCACGAACAACATACTCTCCACTATCTGCACAAAGAAACACGCTCAAAATCTTCAATACCATTACAAAAACTATACAAACAAGTGAATTCACAATTACCCAATATTACATATGTATATGTGCACATAAAGTATAAACTTTTATCGATAGTAACCAAGCTTAAATTCAGCAGAAGAAGCAATTAGATAAAAGAATTGACCGTAGTGCTTCAAAATGACGAGCTGGGCGACTTTCTTGAGAGAAGAGCTGGGAAGCCTCTGAAGCAGAGGAACGCAGCCCAGGAACTCAATCACTGCAAAATGCAAATGAAACAGACAAACGAACACAGAGAAGCAAGCTCAGAGATTAAACAGAGAATTGAAATTAGGGTTTGAATTTTGGTCTTTCGCGACAGACCTGATTCGGAATCCATGGTGCTTGCAATGGTTTCAACTGAAAATGAGAGAGAGAGAGAGAGAGAGAGAGAGAGAGGCCTATACTATACGGTTGAATTGATGTTTTTGGATCTGGTGCGTCGCGGTGTATGGTAAAAGTTTGGACTTGACGTACCTTGGCCAACGAACTGTTGGGCAGAAAAACGAGCGTGCTTAATTACGCGGAAGAGAAAGATTAGCGCTTCCAGAAAACAGACTGATCCGTATTCCGTTTTGCTATTTTCGAGGCTGACATAAGTATCAGTGATGATGAGTTTCTATAATTTACACAATCTCAATTTCAGTAATGTTTTTTTTTTGGTAAAAAATTTCAGTAATATGTTCATCATATAAATTACTTTTTCTTATATTTGCATAATAAAAATTTATTTTATTTATAATAAGCAAGTAATGAATGTGAGAAAAGTATAAATAAATTACTAGGAAACTATTATTGACTCCAAAAAAAATAATTTAAAACATTCACACGACAAGTTTTTTTGAAGTGATAATAATCATGTTTTATACCTTGTAGTTTAAAAAATATAATTTTTTTAAAAGCAATCATTATATCGATTTAAATTCACCTTACCAACTAGAAATTAATCTAATAATATTTCTTCTTAATTGAATCCCTCTTCTCAACAATAACATTTTGTCCAAAATCAAAATTTATTTTCTCCATTCAAATGCAACGAGTTTTTGTATACATTTTACAACTATTATAAATCTATCAATAATGCAGATATAGATTCAGTTAAGTAAGTTAGAGTGAATGTGTTCCTCACTTTGTACTCGAGTTCTAATTGTATTCAAAACAAAATATCTATAAATAACAAGAGATTTTTCTTTGTTTTTGGTCAAAACCCTTACTTGCTTTGAGGCCCAAAATAAATATATAAAAAACTCACAAATTTTTTATTTAAATGGTTGCAAATTATTGCAATTTTTATGACGTTGAAGTTTTGTTTTGACTCGCTGCTCTCAAGTTCAGAAGGGAAGTGTCCAAATCATAACAAAGCCCATGTTCTGATTATGTTGGGCCAAGCAATGTATAAATGGACTCCCACCCAACCACTTAACTGGCATTGAATTTCAAGGCTCAAAGCCTAATCAGCCAATGCCCAATCATCTTTTAGAATAAAATTAAGAACATAAAACCAAATGAAGAAACAATGATTAAAGATCATACAAAACCTTGTGGAATAAAAGCATTTTAGTGAGTAGATTCTTGAAGCAACCCAAAAAGATATGAGTTTGACTTGCAGGTAAGACCTCAGCACAAATTTAGTGAGCAGATCTCTTTCTTCTCTTTGGGTCTTTCTTTTAAATTTATACAGATAGATGCATGTATATATGTCATATACTTTCTCATGGAACACCAATCCAAAGTTAGCACAGAACAGAAGACTCGAACTTCACCTCTCCCAAGCCCCCACTAAACCCCTTTTGTTTATAGGAAACCCCATTTTCTTTCCATAAACATATTTTCAGAGCCTGGGTTTTAGCTAATTAATGATCTTTATGGTGGTGGTTCATTCTCAACCTTTCCCTGTTCCAAATTTTCAAAATCTGGGTTTTGTTCAGTTACAACTTTTGACTCATGGGATTTGATCCATATTGGTCTGAGACTGCTGTTCTTTAGCTGCAACTCTGTTCTGTGCAAAGTTACAGATTCTGCAAATGTTTCTGCTTAGATGCAAGCCCAGAGCACTTTGAGCTTTGATACATGTAATATCTCTGATATTTGATTCTTCCATATAGTGCCTGTTTAGCTGTTGGTATTCTAATGAAGAATGTTTCTTTGATATATAGAGATAATCTGTTTGAAAACCTTGAACTATAGATCTCTATCTTAGTTCCTAGTTTTGTTTGTTTAGTTGATATCTAAAGCTATTTCTGTTAATCTGCTCTGCAATTCAACTAGATTCTAGAATTTCACCCAAATATAGTGTTCAACGCCTATTTTCCATTTATAATTCAGTTTAATCCATTCCCAAATGTGTATCTATTGAGCTGGGCGGAAGACCCAAAATAATTGTTTGCTTTGTTTTTCCTTGATTTCACATCAAGTTTTTGATATGTGTTTACATGCTTTGCTTCATAGGCGTCCATGTCAATCTGCTGTGGGATTCCTATCCTTGAGTCTGTATACTGTCTGGCCTGTGCTCGTTGGGTGTGGCTGAAATGCCTCTACACTGCAGGCCGTGAAAGTGAAAACTGGGGTCTGGCCACTGCTGAAGAATTTGAGCCTGTCCCTCGGTTTTGTCGCCTAATTCTAGCACTCTATGAGGAAGATCTCCGTAACCCGCTTTGGGCACCCCTCGGAGGTTATGGCATTAATCCTGATTGGGTAATCTTACGTAAAGACTACGAAGAAACATTTGGCCATGTTCCTCCCTACATGGTCTATCTTGATCATGATCATTCTGATATAGTCTTGGTAGTTCGGGGACTCAATTTAGCTAAGGAAAGTGATTATGCAGTTATGCTTGACAACAAACTTGGGCAGACAAAATTTGATGGTGGCTATGTCCACAATGGGCTATTGAAGGCAGCAGAGTGGATGTTTGATGCAGAGTGTGAAGTTTTGAGGGAATTGGTAATGAAGTATCCAAATTATACCCTGACCTTTACTGGCCATTCCCTTGGGGCTGGTGTGGTGGCATTGCTGACATTGTTGGTACTTCAGGATCTGAAAAAATTGGGAAATATTGAGAGAAAGAAGATTAGATGCTATGCTACAGCCCCCTCTAGATGCATGTCACTGAATCTGGCTGTCAGATATGCAGATGTTATCAATTCTATTGTACTTCAGGTATGATTATCGCATTTGATTCTAAACTTGTGTGCTTTATTCCACGTATATTGGCGAATGCTTACACGATTTAATTTATCAATATAATGTAGTGAAACATGAATGGTTAAGAAAAGAAAACCTTCATGGACTGTACATCTAATACGTCGGATAGGCAAACTTGCCACCAATAGTAAATAAGGCTGGCCACATAAAATGATTCAATGTTCTTCACCAGGCAGGAAATAATATATGCTTTTTGCTCATGGATATGACTATAGGTCCTCAATGTTCTAATGTAGTTGCTATAATGAACCAGGATGATTTCTTACCTCGGACAACAACCGCTTTAGACAACTTATTCAAATCACTTTTCTGGTAAAACACAGTACGTTTTTTGTCACCTTTCTTGCATTTAGTAGCCCAATGCAATATATACTGATACAATTCAGATTGTACCTGTATTATTTTATCTAGAGATGCTAAGTGAGGTTGCTTTCCTTCATTTGCACAGTTTGCCATGTTTTCTTTGCATAATGTGCTTGAAGGAAACGTGCACGCTAGAAGAGAATATGCTTACAGATCCAAGGAGATTATATGCACCCGGGCGTCTCTATCACATTATTGAGCGGAAGCCCTTCAGGTATATTAAAATGTAGTTGCATTACAACTTCTGTGTGTTGATTGTGTTGTTAAATTTTAAATGGCACCTGCATCATATAATAAGTTGATAACTTTTGGGTGAGAAATAGATTGAATTACAGTCAATCATTGGGAGATTACTGGTTGCAGATTTGGAAGGTTTCCGCCTGTTGTGAAAACAGCAGTGCCTGTGGATGGGAGGTTTGAGCACATAGTTCTTTCTTGCAATATTACTTCTGACCATGCCATAATCTGGATAGAGAGAGAAGCACAAAAGGCTTTTGATGTAAGTTCTTAGACCCTCCATTACAGTTTGAATTTCTGCAAGGTTTCTAAATGATAATCCCACCTAGCTTAATCTTCAAGATCTGAGATTCTATCCTTGTTCTAGTAATGATTATTATTTTTCCCATGAGGTCAGTTAATGCTCGAGGAAGACAGAACTATGGAAGTTCCGGCAAAGCAGAGGATGGAGCGAAGAAAGTCCCTTGTCCATGAACATAGCCTGGAGTACAAGGCAGCACTTCGGAGAGCAATAGCTTTGGATATCCATCATGCCTACTCTGATTCAGCGTATGGAACATTTACATTTACTGAAACAGAAGAGGGGGAGAACTCTGGAAGATCGAACGGGGAGACGCCTTGTGAATCATTAAAAAAGAGGACAGAAAGCTGGGATGACTTTGTGGAGCGGCTTTTCGATGTAGATGAGTCTGGTGACATGGTGTTCAAGAAGTAATATCTTGGCCGATGAAAGCAATTCTTTGATTCTTGTGAACCATCCTCTTTGGGGGTTCATGATTGTGTTTTAGATTGATGGTGGGGAGGGGGCAAGAGAGGCAGCGTATGGAAGTGAAGCTGTACATAAAACGTTGGTCTGCCATGCCATCATCAATTTTAAAAAAATCCCAATGATTATATTATAAGATCTTCCGCTCATGATTTTGTGATCATTGATTCCTGCTCCTTTTTGAACAGATGCTTTGATTCCTGCCTACCATTTTTAATAATTATCTTATTGCAAATTCAATAGTGTAGAAAATTTATGTGAAGAACATTGCTGATCGGAACCAGCAGCCGGCCAGAAACTGCTTATGGGGGAGGCAGCACCCATGCCACGGCCGCCACCACAATAATCTTGAGTAAATCAGTGTCTGCTTATATACTCAAGAGAACATTGAAAACCGTAATTTGGTAGAAAAATGCAAGTTCTGCTAGCAATGCTTTCTAAAAGACTACGAGGATTTTACATTTAAATCACTTTTACATATGAATCATGGTTGGAGTTCGACTACAAAAAAGTTCAATCTCGTTGTTAGCCACTGTCCTATCAACTAGTATAGGTAACTGACTAATACTAATACCTCATCTAGAATAATGGGCACAACATTTTTTGGGGATAAAATGTTTCCTTTTTTTCTGAGAAAGAAGAAGATAATACGCTATCTGGACAAACCTCTTCCTTCAACAGCAATTAATAAAACACCATCCGGAGAGACTTCATTCTAGTTGCTATATACTTGGAGGCCAACAGCTTCCCCTGCAGTGAAATTCAAAGCTACAACTCATAACCGTATTCATCAAAAGGACAGCAACAATTATGTAAACTAATTCTGATTTTTTTGTTTATTAATTTTTTTTATGTTCTCCCAACATTAACAGTTTTTACAATTATGTGAACTGTTTTGATTCTGATTTATTTTTGTTCTCCAATGTGGAACAGAGATATCGTTATTTGCCATTACTAGATCATGAATGCATCAAGCTAAATCATAGAATAATGCATTGCTATGATTTGACCCAAAAAAAGTTCCTTACCGTGCATTCTCTTAATAAATCGTTCAAATTCCATGAAGTTGTGTCTTTCCATGAGAAGTGGACTGAGCCTAAGGTAGGTAAAAGACGACAAATGCCTTCCATCCGGATCAGTCAGGGGTTTGGCACTATCCAATATTTTCTTGTAGCTGACATGATCATGACAAGGAAGAGCATTCTCACTAGAAACTGGTACGCAAACATCCCATGCAGCATTCAGCACCTGAAACAGTATATTATAATTTTAAGTGCCAAAGATTTCCACCACGAACATGCATATTGTTCAATCGAGGGTATTTCTTTCACAATGAGTCTGGGTAATTTCCAAAACAGACAGACTTCTTATATTCAAAGAGTCCCTGTCTGCCGATGAAATGATAAATTTGATGCTTACTTGCCAGAATAAACCCTCAGAATCTCCCAGTGCCTCTTGGAAGTCTTCATGCTGGTCTAACATGTGCAATTCAGTGCACGCTAAGTTTAAAGTAGCTTCATGCTTCTTTAGCATTGTCACAACTGCAGCATAACCATCTCGATTGCATGGATTATAGAAGCCTGCAGTCAATTCAGCTGCATGACTGGCTGTTTTGTACCACCAGTGAAGACCTGATAGCTGCTTAACAATTAAAATAGCAAACTGACTGATCAATTCATAACTAACCAAATAACTTCTCATTTACAACCCCAACTCCCAAAAGGGGAAAAAACACTTTCAAAACTTAACGACATTAGGCATGAAGAACATGCATAACATTCTTCATATGTTGATAAGAACTTGAACTTAAAGGTATTCTTCGAATGCATTGAATGCTTTGTCCGCATTTTCAAGGAAAAGAGCATAATTGTCATTTTTTTACTTTAAAATATCAGATACCAAAAATTCTTCTTTCATTTATGTTCAAAATGATGGAAGCTAACTCACCTTTGCAGCAATGCAGGTGCCATCGAAAGCTAACTTTGCTAGAGAAAGCACACGATCACCATGATCAACTAAAACTCGAGAGTACCAATTAAGGAAGAACCTGCCATAGTAGCTATCATAATCACCCCCATCGCAAAAGAAACCGGTTTCATGTGGCCGGGAATTATAAGAACCTGCATTATCTGGACCTCTACCCCAGAAGGAGTGTCCCCTTGCTTCTGCCGCCTTCCTCAGACTTTTCAGCAAATACAGATCATAACACTGCATGTTTTTAAATGTTCAGAGTGAAGAACGCAACTTGCAAATGCAGTGCTCCAATTCTGCAGCAATCGACAGACTCATTCACTTGATAAACAGATAATATTTCATATAAGTTACCTGAAATTCGCCAATGCCGGGATATCTCCAACCATGCTTTACAGGACAAGATGGGTATCGTAATTCCCCACACGGACCTAGTCCAACTTGAATCATGGAGATATTACCATTTTTAAAGTACTCGTCAAACTCTACACGGAAGCTTCTCATGCAGTCAAAGTACACCTATATTAGTTAAAACATTAGCATTTTGGTGCTGCCTACACAGGACTACCCTTCAAAACATGGTTCACTAATATAGAATTACTGCCATCTGTATATGGCAGTAATGAAATTTTCCGCACACAACCAAGTCTATAGATCAATAGATGTACACAGTTGATCACTACCAGGTTCAACACCAAATTCAAACAGAAAGATTAATGACTGACTTATCATGTCTGAATGTAATACCTCGACAGCTGTTCGGCCTCTTAAAACTCGCTCCTTGTCAATTCCCCATGAAAGGCATTCAGGATTACGTCTTCCCTCTCTATCAGTGAAAAATATGTCAGGGTTGCTTCTACCAATTTCAGCCACCCAATGGGGCAGTGGAATACATACATCGTCACCAACATTGCCTCCACATTCATGAAATGACATCACAACCTGAAACAGGGAAGTTGCCCATCAGACCTGGAATAAATTTTCAGAAGAACTAACCAAAGAACCATGTCTAAATGAATAAACTATCTCCACACTTTACAGTAATGGTTAATAGTGAGCGAATCCACAGTACGATATAGGGGAGTAAGTTCCTTGATTCCCACATTGTACAGACAAAGTCTCAGACGTTTGCCAATAATTACAGGAAACTATGGAAAAGATACAGATGACCACGAAGATAGCAACTATTAACCGCACATGTTTACATGACCACTACGAGCAAAAAGATTCTGCAAGTGAAAAAACATGTCCATATAAAACTGACCTGCAGCTTCAGCTTAAGCTCACACACCATCTGAAAGAGCCTCTTGTATCCATTCCAGTTATACTCCCCTGGAGCATGTCCTTCTACTATTCCCCACCAGCAATCAACCATAACCCCATCAACGTTAACTGATTTCAATATCCTTAGCTGCTTTAGTAGACCATCTGGATCAACCATCTCACACTTCATATTAATGACACCTAGCTGCCACCAAAAGATATGACACGATATAACCATAAATATCAGAGACTAAAATTTAAAAACAACCATATCTATCAAATAAGTCTTGCACTCCTTGACATGGCAACCTCTAATGCAGGATATTGAGTAGAAAAGCATGGTACTGAAAAACTAGAAAAGAAAAATTATAACTTAGATAGCAAAAGAATAAAGTAAAATTGCACAACTCACAGGTAGCATCACATAAACAGGAATGCATGAGGTGTTGGAGTAATCACGTTCGGTAACTTCAGGGGTATGTCAACAATCTACAAGAAAGAATTTGAAGTGCGTTTAAGGATGTGACACTGCCCAACAAGGAAGCAACAACTTAACATTCAAATAATGATTATTACTAGAAATTTAAATGAGCTATATGAGACAGAATTTCACTATTTATGGGGCACTAGTAAATTCAATGCAGTTATAATCATAAATGAAGAAGGTATACATCTATTATTTGCTGCAGAGTCATGTCTCCATACACTTGTTTAGAGAAACACCTGTCAGTCTCGAACCCAGGACCTGCTGGGTTGTGTATGTAGCACAACTCCAACAGGCTACCAGAGACTAGCCATGCCTCCATGCATCTTCTAATAAAGGCTAGTGTTAAATAGGCTATTTATCGTCTTATATGTGATAGGAAAATCAACCAAGATGATACAAAGAATGACCATATACTAGAATTTGACAACAGCTTACCAAGAGATATAACCATTAAAGTCTAAACAACTTTGTTTTAGGAGATTGAATTTTGAACAACTTAGTCATAAGGAAAATGCAATGTGTACAGAACTTTACATAATTCTTTTACTTTGTAACGTGGCTACTCATATAGATTGCACACAATTCACTCACACTTGTCCCCTGAATGTGTCACACACATATCACCACGCTTGATGGCAAGACACATAATGTGTCACATTATGAAGTAAAAGATTTTTATGATATCTTTTTCTTTTGTAGGTGTGGGTTGTAGCATAGCTCTAGTCATAGTACCTGTTTGTCGCCAACATTATCCATGGAACCACCAATAAGAGGATGACTATCTGTTTGACCTCCTCCATCTCCCACAATGGATGAATTTTGAGACCGAGCACTTGAGGGGAGATCATAAGGTGATGAACTAGGAATAAAAACACCTTTCATGTTACAAGCATTAAGCTCCCCAGAGCTCCGATAGCCAGAAGTAACTCCTTTAAGGGAAGCAGGAGTTTGTGGGGACACCATTTGGGAAGATACTGCCGCAGAATTGACACCAGCAGGCCTTGGGCCCTGTAAAAGTGGAATAGAAAGCATTCCCATTCTGAAATTTGTTAGAAATGAGAATCACAATAGGATGCACCAAATGTCCTCCACAGCTATATTAAGGAGGTCAAAACCTAACATGCATTCATGATCTAAGATAAGCCAATACATGAACCACATAAGGAACATTTCAACCATCAAGTATGACAATAAAAATCACCTAAATCACCTAATAGTTCGGAATTCGTTGATGCAGTGGCTCTCTCTCTCTCTCTCTCTCTCTCTCATAAACAAAGCAAAAACTTTCAAAACAGCGTAAACAAGCTTCTTCCCTGAGAGACAAGTACCTGAGATTTTGCAGGAAACGTTGTTCCATCTGGAAGAACAACCCAGCCAGCTTCCCTAGCCAAAGCCGCAATTACATCATTGATATCAGCCCTAACTCTAAGATTATAATTTCCATGCCTCCGTAACCCTGCTAAGATCCTTGCAGTGATCGCCCTGCGCTGCCGCTCTCTTAACTTGGTTCTCTCCTTCTCCTCTATCGGTCTACACCTCCTGACTCCTCCCCCTCCTGGGGTCCCCACTTGTTCTTGAATTTGATGATGCTGCTGAAACCGGTTATTATTACTACTTCTTGTTGGCATTCCTCCATCAACCCCCGCAATCATAGAGGTGGCATCAACATGCTTCCCACCATCTTCTTCATCATCGTCATCACCCTCTTCTTTCACATCCATTTCCATTTCTTCGTCCTCATCTTCTTCACTTGTTCCAATTAACTTCTGGATATCCGTAGCCATATTCTCCTTATTCCCTTAATCCTACACTTTTGACCCCCCGATTATCCTAGTTTCTTGATCCTTCTATCATGAATGTAGAAACCATAACTGCTTAACTTCCCACACAACCACTGGAAGGATTAAATTGTTCCAAACAATGCAGAAATCATCCTACTGATTCTGAGTTCCACGCTAATTTAGAATTTTCTGTCAAAAATTGGAACTTCAAAATTAGCCATATCTCATATTAATTAAAACCAACATACCGCCCAAAGGAGGGAGTGGGGGAGGGGAACAGAGACAGAGACAGAACAGTTGGAGGTTCAAATGAACAAGAATAATTCTACTTTAGTTAAAATTACAGAGACAGAAAATACTAAAGTAACTTGGTTACACCTATCTGGCTTAAATGAGTTGACTTCCATGAAAAACCAAAGCAAAATAACAGACAGAAATTATAAGACTTCGTTCCTCATTGGTATTACTTTCCACGCACATATGCTCACAAAAGAGAAAGCTCTGAAATTTTCTCGGAAACAACTTTCTCAGTAGCCAAAGGTAGCCAAAAAGCTAAAAAAAAATCCAAGTCCTGAGCTAAATTACCTTCTCAAACCAGCTCGAAACACCGAAGTCTCGCAAAATCGACTCCCCATTGGCCGAAAGGCTCCATTTTTCCCTCGAATTCCACCTTCTCGTCCTCAGTCAAAGCTCACGCCACCATTCATTTCACCGATCCATCTTCTCATCCATTTCCAGAACTGATTCACCGGGAAATCGTGCCCCAGTTTTCCGGCGACCGGAACTGGAGTACGGCGTCGTTTAGGGGGGAGAAGGCGGGGCTCCGACGAGGAAGACTGAGGGGGTCGGCGGGTCGGGTCGGGAGAGGGATTGGAGAAGGAGAAGCGTGCGAGCGAGCGAGCGAGCATGCGAGGAAGGGGGCTTAGGGATTGTCACGCGTGTGAGCGTGTGTTGGGGGGTTTGTTTGGCACGAACGAGGCGTGTGTGTATGAGGGAGTGATGTGAAAGGCATGCGTTTCACGGGTTGGGCGTGTGGAGTGACACGTGTCGCACGTGCCCAGAGCGTGGGCTTGAGAGATCCGGAACACGAGATTTGGGTGTATCCTGATGGTGCAATCACGTGAACTGTTTTTTTGGGCGCCAGGTAGTTGTAAAACTGTTGTGAAAGTGAAATGTTGTGTGAAGGTGAACGGTAATGTCACCACGTGGATGAACAATTATGAGTCGTTTTTAAAAAAATAAAAATTTATAAATATAAGCAATAGTTTAAATTACAAAATAAAGATAGTGGTCTGTTAATTAAAATTCTTTTTTACTATACTAAACCCCATTAATTAGGAATTAAAATAATTATAATGTTTTAGATGGACCGTTGTTATTGTCAACATGTTGAGCATGCATTCTACTACGTTAACTGTAACATTGACAGGTATTGTTGTGCATTATGCAACGTTAAATATATCAATTTCGAATGGATGATTGTCAACTGTAGATAATGACGTTCTAAAATAATGATAATTTAGGATAAGGAAAGGAACAAGTTTGTAACCACAGTTTGATCAGTTTGTGACCAACACAAACTTGTAGAATGCTATACATTCATTTTAATCCTTATTATACAGTATCAAACTGCTCTGGACTTAGCAAGGGGCTTTAGCACAAGTAGTTAAGAGTAACATCCATGCACTCGAGGTCCCATGTGTCCGAATCCCTTTCATTTATTTGACTTAATCTAAAGATCAGGATTCCGGTGCGGCCTCTCCTGCGTTTGCAATTATTTTAGAAGTGAGGCATGGATAAATCATGATTTCAAAACCCTACAGAATGAGATCAGGCCAAAAGCAAAAAATAAATAAAGAAAGATTATACTAGACTGTGTGTTCTGTTACCATGCATTTTCTTGACAAATCGTTCGAACTCCATGAAGTTATGCCCCTCCAAGAGAACAGGGCTTAATCTGAGGTAGGTAAACGCTGACAAATGCCTGCCATCTGGATCATTTTGGGGCTTAGCATTTGCCAATATCTTGTTGTAGCCTTCTCTGTCATGGCATGTAAGAGCATTCTCACTGGCAACTGGAATGTTAGCATCCCAAGCAGCATTCAGCACCTGACCACAAAAAGGAATTCCGGAAGAAAAAAAAACATCAAATAAACAAAAATGCTTTACAAACAACATTTCTGTACAGAAGTATACACAAACTGACACAGAAATTTGGTTAAATTTCAAATATAAAAACCAGACCCAAGCAAGAAAGAAATTAAATCTGTGCTAGCTACCTGCCAAACTAATCCCTCAGGGTCTGCCAGTGCTTCTGGAAAGCCCTCGTGCTGGTCTAATGTACGCATTTCAACACATGTGAAATTCAGGGCAGCCTCATGCTTTTTCAACATTGCTGCAATTGGAGCATACCCATCACGGTTGCAGGGGTTGTAAAATCCAGCAGTTAACTCAGCAGGGTGGCTGGCAGTCTTGTACCACCAGTGAATACCTGATACCTGCTCATACATCAAATAAAGCAACTCCACGAAAAGAAAACATGTGAAGAACTAATCTCCAAGAAAGTGACTCACCTTTGCAGCAATGCAAGTGCCTTCGAAAGCTAAATTGGCCAGAGCAAGTACACGATCACCATGATCAACCAAAAAACGGGAGTACCAGTTGAGGAAGAATCTGCCATAGTAGCTATCATAATCACCTCCGTCACGGAAAAACCCTGTTTCATGTGGTTGGGAATTATAAGAACCTGTATTATCCGGTGCTCTGCCCCAGAAGGAGTGGCCCCTTGCTTCTGCAGCCTCCTTCAGATTCTTCATCAAGTACCGATCATAACACTGCACCGAACAAGGTCGAATCAGAGAACTGTTGCACAGTTTAGATAGAAATGATAAATTAAATGTGCTAGGCTTAAAGGTCATAACCAAGATGAACGAAGGGCTATTAACATAATCTGTGACTAATTATCATGCATGCCAAGACCTTATCAGTCTCCCAGTACTGGAAAGTGAAAAGTAGAATGGTCACCATTTTAATTTACCTGGAATTCACCAATACCAGGATATTTCCATCCATGATTTTCAGGATAAGAAGGATAGCGTAGCTCCCCACATGGACCTAGTCCAACTTCAATCTCCGAGATTATTCCTCCCTCAAAAAATTCATCAAATTCGACTCTGAAGCTCCTCATGTAGTCGAAGTAAACCTGCATCAGTTTCATTATAAAATAACAAAATAGAAGCTCAGATTTTGAGTTCTGCATCAAGCAGAGAATGTCTTAAAAAGAATGTGGGAAAGATAAGTTATAATTCCCATAGCATACAAAAGGAAAAGATTTTAGCAAAAGTTACTTACTAAAACATGAGTGAAACCTTTAAAACAAGACATATATAGATAGAGCAATGACATTCCGTAGAAAGAGAAAGAAAAAAAGAGAGCATAATTTAGTAGTTCTAGAATGCTATACCTCAACAGCAGTCCGGCCTCTTAAAACCCGCACCTTATCAATTCCCCATGTGAGACATTCATTGTTGCATTTCCCCTCTTTATCAGTAAAATATATATCAGGATTTTTTTGACCAATTTCTGTCACCCAGTGAGGAAGTGGGATATGTACATCATCCCCAACATTGCCTCCACATTCATGGAATGACATCACAACCTATAGCAATATAGAGTTAGACAATGGAACCGTATCTGACATTCATCTTCAGAGGAAAACTATAAAGCAGAAAAGCTATACCCTATATAAAATGAGATTTAACAGATAAGCAGTCTCACAAACTATTATACAAAAAGAGAACTACTGATATATTTGCTTTTCATCGATCCACTCAAGACTATAATGCTACCTACCAAGGACAGTAACCAACCATTTGCTAATGAAAACTAATCAAAAGGCTAGTTTTAGTACAAATCACCCAAATGATGAATTATCTGTATAAATCAAAGCTTTTTCAACTGTTTCAGAATAAGTATCTTGACTGAGAGACTGACAAATGTTGGCTCTAAGAATGTTTCCAAGACGATCTAAAGGAAATAATTTTATGTTTCTGGACCATTGTAATGAATGTATGTTTATAACCTTCAAGATAACCAGTATGATGAAGTTTAATTCGCTTAATTTAATTTCAAAAAATCATAGGACTTAACCTATTTAGTAACAAATGGATATCCTGAAGCAACTAAAAGCACACCAAGTCAGAAACATATGTGACACTTCCAGAACCATTTCCTCTGCTACGATGCTAAACAGTATCAGTTCTATAAAACAAACCAAAATTGTGAGATTATTTCAGGTTAACATTTGTGTAAACTGGAAATTTGGAATCTTTACCGGAATTTTATTTAAAGACCCATTCCAGATTTAAGAAGTACTGTTTTCATCCTTTAGTGCACTGTAATGACTTCCAAAAGGAAACAAGAAAACATAAGAAGCAAAGGCACATTGAAATGCACACCCAAAGTAAAAAAATGCTGGTACAATTCTATACCACTCACCTGTAACTTGAGGTTAAGATCACGCACAATCTGGAAAAGTCTCTTATAACCACTCCAATTGTATCCCTGCGGATTGTGTGCCTCTACTATTCCCCACCAGCAATCAACCATAACACCATCAACACCAACTGACTTCAGTACTTTTAGTTGATTTAACAGAACTTCTGGCTCAACTAGTTCACAGTTCATATTGATGACACCCAACTGCCACCATGAAACACAAGAACAACTGCATTTAGTCATGACTTGTAATAACATAGTATCATGCAGAAGATTATAAACAAATAAATACAAATTTAACACTGATGTTGTGAATGAGGCCCATATGATTTTGAACGGGAACCGGATTAAAGGTACATACATGAGTACCATTGTGTTGCTATACAGACACTCTGTATATTTATATTATATAGCAAGATTGTTAATCAAGATTACACATTCAGACACGATTTCACTTAATCAATAATCTCAATAACGATTGAAACCCGATAAGAATATATTTGAACGACTGAAACCCAATAAAAATATGGTTTAACTTGTTAATTAGGATCAATGTTCTTGATTGACGGTTAAAAACTTGAAAATGCACATAAGCAAAAAGTAACCACAATAAGCCAACACAGAGTATAAAAGAGTGCATCAAAAACTCACTGGTAACATCACATAGACAGGAACATAAGGTGTGCCAGTAAAATCACGCTCCTCCAATTTTCCTGGTGAATCTTCAACCTATCAATAAACCAGAAAAACTTCAAAAAGTTTCTAACTTTATATTTATCACTGCATTTAACCCTATCCCTCTAACTTTCCTCACCTGATTGTCACCAACAGTCTCCATAGCAACACCCCCCTCACTTCTCTCTGCGCTGTCCCTCACCACGGAGAAATTCCGAGACCGATCACTCCCCAAAACGCTCAAACGGCACGAATTGAACTCCGCCGAGCCCCAAAAACCGGGAGAGACTTTCAGAGAAGCTATCGGGGTCTGTGTTCCATACGACAACGAAGCCATTGTCGTTGAGCTACAAGCACTGGGCGGCCGTGGCCTCAGGCTATTCAATGCTTGGGCTGACAATTGTGACATTTTTTATTCTCCGTATCTCAGTATCTGCAACACCACTACTTCTCTGTAGGAAATTTTTTAAGGGGACCGAGGAGTCGGTGTGGAAAGTGGATTTTCCTTTTCATTTTCCACAGTTTTCTCCGGAACCAAACAGGTGGAGTGGCGGGGAGAGAACATGTGATGGGTTTATGGATCCAAGATACAGTTATTTCAGCTCTAAGATACTGAGATCACCTTTTTAACGGTAATAATCACCGGTAACGGAAGGAGTGTGACAGACCATTTTCGATCGTACACGTAAACAAATCGTTAAAGATGGTTATTAGATATGGGCTCGGCCCGATTGATCCAGCTCGTCAATGGCGGGCTCAAATAGTTATTTGTGTAATTCTATGCACGCCATGTTATTTATTGTAGACACCCAATGACTTATAACACTCATCATATTCTATTTTTCTCTTTCGTTATATGGAGATTTGAACCTGGGATCTTTACTGTCGCCTCAGTGGTTGGCGCGGTTGCCCTCTCTCCTACCCAATTTGGGCGACACCCCCTCCCATCTCATTGCATCCTTCATACATTTCTTTTCTTCCACTCTTTTAATTTTCCTTCCAAATGAGCAAACAGAGTCGTCCTAAAAATTCGCCGGCAGTGTCTTTATCAATTTGCAAATGTCAGCCCAATACAAGTTGACAACAGCCCATTGCCAACGGCCCAAATCAAATGATGTTGTTTGGAATTTGATGATATAAACCAAATTCGTAAAGTCATGAAATGGGACCCTTCTATTTTAGGTAAAAGAAAATGGACCCTTCCCCCAATATCATCTTTAGGTAGCCCACCCCTACGTACACTGGAGCTAAAAAGTGAGGACCTGCCCAATTAAAAAAGAAGGCAAATGATTAAGTTCCATGTGGTATGGCATGGATGCAAATAATTATGTAATTTCCAATTTCATATATTTATTTCTGGATAAAGCACGTGAGGCACATAATTCAACGTCACGAGATTTATCGAATAGAAGAAATGATGTGATCATCGAATTGAAGACATAAATAAATTAAAAACAGGGTTACTGGGCCGATGGCTTGCTTTAAAGTTTGTAACGCATCCCATATTAATAATTTTGTCCTATTTTCTTCAATATAATCGTTATTATAAGTTGTATGGTGCATGCATTAATATGCCTGAGCTGGTTGTCATTCGAGGCCAGATTAAATTCAATGAATTTTATCTTAAATTTATGATGCTTTGTTTATAAAAAAAATATGAAAATACGTGATTGGTTAAAGATAGTAAAATAATATTATTCTCGTGATATGCAAGGTTTTTTCTAATCGTGAATGTTGAACCACGGCTATGAGGGGCAGCAGAGGGTGGGCCATGGAGGGAGGGAAATGAGCCAGGGGTAGAGGAATAGGTAACGAGGGCGAAGAGAAATAAATTTTTCATTATGCACATATTACATTAAAATAAGATTCAAATATGAAAACATGTAGACAAGGGTTCATCATTTTGTTTTTAATTTTAATTTTTAAATCTACTGGAGACAAGGAGGGATAAGGAAGTGAGGAAAACTAATGAAAAATGTATGAACAAGTGGTTCCTAAATTTTTTTTAAAAGTACTCATTTTAGTTCTTAAACTTTCAAATCAATCAATGTACATAATTCACATATCAATTTAATTTCTCGTCGTAATTTATAAAAAAATTCCTGGTCGAGTTTAAACAAAATTTGAAAGGGAGAATTCTTCATTCCCTTGTCTGGAAGCAAATTGCTCACAGAAGAACAAAATATCTGCGAAATTCAAGGTTATATTTATTCCAACATGTTCCCAAAGGTATATTTACAAAATTTAATTTCAAATCAATCAACGTACATAATTCACACATCAATTTAATTTCTCATCGTAATCCATAAAAACAATTTCCTTAAACTACATTTGAAAGGAAGACTTCATTATTCCCTTGTCCGGAAGCAAATTGCTCACAGAAGACCAAAATATCTGCGAAATTCAAGGTTAGATTTATCCCAACATGTTCCCAAAGGTATCTTTACAAAAAGTTACTACGCTGTAATTAATTAACAAACAATTTTGCGTTGACGTTGGATTATTGGACCACAAAAACCATGCGCCTTCAAACAACAATACAAAACGCAGGGAATACTATCGCAACAGTACGACAGAGCCCTTCTTTTCAAGCCCGTGAAGGCTTCTGATTTTATGTTTTTTTTTTTTTCTCTGAAAACGAAACTAGAAAACAAACAGAACAAACCCATAGCAAAAGGCAAAAACCAGAGGATGAAGACGACGGAAGCACCCCAAGAAAAGGTACCGCTCTTTAAATTAATGGCTACCCCAAAGGCAAAAATCCAAAAACACTTTTCACCTCAGAGCCTGACTGATTTCGGCCATATTTTGTTTGCCCTCTTCCCATAATTTGGGCATAAAAGTCAAAACTCAAAACAAGCACACATGGGGAAAAAATGGTATAGTACACTATTCATTTGGATTTATGTAATTATTGGCATGTGATTACTGCTCTCTTATCATCTTTAATTACTGTAATGCTAATTAAACAATACTCTCCTTAACAACAGATAGATCTTTGATTTTAAACAGTAAAGAGAGTACATTATAATTCAAAAGGGACTGTAGAAATTGTTTGGTACTAAAAGTCATGTGTTACGTACTAACGATGAAATATATTTGTTATAGTAGGGGTGAAGCGATTTCTTCTCTCGTATCCGAAAATTCCCCTGATATAACTGAGATTTCCCCTTTATCCTACATTGATTCGACATAAAACGAAATAAGAGGAAAAAGAAGCAAGGATGACACACACAAACCTAATTGTGTTTTAAATTCCTACTAAAATCAAATCTAAACTGATTAAATTCAAGTTAATTATCATCTTTAATTACTGATATATTAACGCTAATTAAACAATATTGCATGGTACGTAGCGTACTAAAAGTCTTGTGTAGCCAACAGTAGGGGTGAAACAATTTCTTCTATCGTATCTGAAAATTTTCCCTCATAAAAGATTTTCCTTTGTCCTTGAGATTCTCCAGATGCCAGCTTTCAACATAGCGAAAATACTTGATTTGACATAGAAAGAAAGGAGGAGGAAAAATAAGCAAGGATGACACACACAACACTAATTGTGTTTTAAAGTCCTACTAAACTCAAATCTAAACTGAATAAATTCAAGCTAATCTACTCATCTATACTAACCTTGAAAAAATTGGCAATCACCCATATCGACTTATATTGGAAACGACATCGATGAGTGTGTGTATCTATAAATTTGAATACCAATAGTAACTGGATGGGCGATATTTTCATCTTTGATTATAACGTGTGAGCGACGAGTTTATATACACGTGCCACGATGAGTTTCTTTACAAAGATTGTGCTTATAATCGAAATTGTGTTGTTTCTAAAGTGTAAAGCTATAGCTAGAGTTATATTATAAAGACACACACAAAAATACAAGTGAAGTATCCGGCCCCTACCCTACGTACGCTTTTGTTGGTTTTAATATATGCATCTATATATTTGTTTTCATTTGTATGGACTTGGCTAAGCTTTTAGATTTATTATAGTTTAACCGATTTTACTAAGTACATAGACAGTATCCACCATTGAACATTTATTAGATAATGATTGTTGATTGCTTTTAAAACTAATCCAACGGTGAATACTGCCTATGTACTTAGTACATAGGTGTACTCAAGAAAATTCTCAGTTTAACCGCATCGAAAGTTTGAGGATTTTACCACAAGCATAAATTTGAACATATGACCATATATATCAAAATTCTATAATAGCAAGGAAGTGACCACTCAATGAATCAATCCACATCATATTAATTTTTTATTTTTAGAGAAGTGCAAATGAGAAAGACAACTCAATGCCCTTCTATTAAGGGTTCATATAGAGATATGGTTTTCTCTATGGGGCCATAGGAAATTGAAGAGCAATTAAAACATTAAATTCAGCGATCTGCTAATTTCCCTATGTATAGTTGAATTCACGTACCATGCATTGAGTCATTGACACCAAACAAAACCTGAAAGCCGTGAGGAGAGGGCCAGGGACAACATTAAACGTGAATATCAATAATGTACTAGTGGACACTGGACAGTGGCAAATAAATGAATGAAAGATGCCCTAATTTTATCACATCGTATAGTACTGACAAATATATGCAATCTCAATCAACTTAAGCAGCCCCTCAAGTGGGTTTTAAATGGGTTCAAATATATACTTCTAAACCTCGTTTTGGTTCCATTGGTTTGTCTAGCTTTCTAGGGTTTGTGGAGGGTTTGATGAAATGAGATTGGTGGTGGGTTCGTCTGGTCGAGGTGAGGAAGAGCCAAACAGAAGTTGGGAGCTAATTGGATATATAAAGATGTGGGGTATAAGCTAGTGGGGTGTGGTACTGGTGGGAGACATAGCAGATCGTAAATATAACCGGGAGGGAAATATGTGGGTTGGTGCAAATCTATGTGAGTTGTAAAAAAATGCAATGCTTTTTTTATGAGTTATAATGTGTATTGGGTTTTAAATATGTACAAGAATCTTTAGAATATTTTTAATAAGTGATTTTATAGAAACTATAAGAGCATTTGCATCAATGTTGGCTAACTTTGGTCAGATTTGACCTAAAATGATACGGATACACCTGTCAATGAATCGGATTTTGATTCGAATTTAATTCGAATCTGCTGCAATATAGGAGATGGATTGGACTTCTCAATCCGATAATCCGAATTTGATAATCCTATTATAAATGGATATGGATATAAATTATAGTTGATCAGATCCGACTTAATATGAAGCATAATTTAGTTTTTCTATGCTTTATATTAATATTTTATATGTGTAAATGAGTAAATTTTAGTTTTATATGCAATCAGAATACACTTAAAAACTAATTTTTATGATAAAATATCAAAAATTAATAACAAAAAGTAGATAAATACAATAAAAGGACAAGGCTACTAATGAAATTTTGAATTTTTTTTTCACATTAAAAAATAAATATGATAATAATCCGATCTGATCCAAATCCGATGCTTAACAAATATGGATTGATAGATGCAATTCAATAGTCTGAATACGGTCCAAATTCAATAATCCGATTATAAATAAATTTGTTAGATTGAGGTACATTCAATCCAAATCCGACCCATTTATAAATAGTAACACTATGTGATGTTGTGACTCTCGCATTCAAGTATTTTTCAAAAGGTTATTTTCTCACTCCTAGCAAACCACATTTGGCTATCAACTGTTGACAAGATTAAAAATAAACTTGTAGATAGCTAGTTTGTTGGAGTGATTTTTCTGAAGGAATTTCAGTCAAATATGTTATAAAAGTACATTTGGCTAGCCTGCTGAGTATGGTAAAACAATGATCAACAAAATCCAAATTCATGTACCTACTACTGCGTAGTTTCATTAGTAATTTACACGCATGAAATTTGTTAATCATTTTACAATTTCACTGATGCACCATGTTATCCTTGCATGATTTCAGCAAAAAACTTTTTACATGCATGGACAGATTTCATAATTTCATAATTTCTTTGTTTGTTTTTGTTTGTTTTTGTTTTTTTTAAAATTTTATTTTTTTATCTCTACTCTACAAAAGTCGATGATTACCTTCATTTATTGCTTCAAAAATGCTAGAGCCGTAGTATTTTTTTATCTCCACCTGCTTTATGCACCAATAGGGGAAAATATTTACCAACTTTTGTTGATTCATAATTTCAAAATCAAGGACCACATGCTGTGACGGCTCTCATTATCATTATTAATGACCAACTGTCGGATTGTGTTTTTAAAAGCTGATGATCTAGATAGGCTATTCAAATTCAATAATAAAAAATAAACTTTTTATCACAAATGGTCTTTGAGATTTGCGAAATTATTACCTTTCGTCTCTAACGCTTTTTTGTTACATTAATGGTCCTTAAAGTTAGCTTCCACACATCAAAATGGTGTCTGTCGTTAGCTTTCGTCAATTACTTTGTTAAAATATATTATATTATATTATATTTAAAACTACGTGGCTCTATACCATTGGATGCAAGAATGTATTTACAGAGGAGCAAAGGTGGTCCAGTGACCCCTACAACTCTGGAATTTGCCATTAGAGGGGAGAAAATTGACCCCCGCAAACTGCTCGATGAAAGTGCTTTTCTGTTTTCTACCCAGCGCTTCTTCTTTTCTTTTTTTCGTCGACATCAAAACGGCGTTGTCCCACTAAACTTTTTAAAAATAAAATAATAAATAAATAAATAACTAGGCAAAACAACGTTGTTTTGGCTCATATTAAAAATAAAATAAAATTAACGATACTTCTTTATCTTTTGAGTTGTTTTGCCGGATCGGTCGCTCAAGACCTTTGGTCTCTACCTTGACCCGATGAAAAAAATGGGATCACTTCTTATGGACTCGTTGATTGAATGGTTGACCCAACTCCTTGTTGTTTGAAGAAACCCTCCGCTTCAATTGGTATTTTTTCATCCTCTGTTTTAACAGAGGCGCAAGAGCAGAGTAGCAAACTTCCTCCCCTCTCCCAAATGAGTTTTAGCTAATTTCTTCATATGTCAAACCCTAAATCCCCAAATCATATTAACCAACCTTCACCTAATCCGGTGGTGGCGACATCCTCATAATGGTGGCAGCAACAGCAAAATTAAAAAGTCATTCTCAAATTCGATTTGATTTCAAAGATGGATATTGTCCCTAAATTTGAAAGTATGTTATCCTAATTTCTAATCTTTTTATGCTTTAATTAATTAGTAAATATTCTTATATGTTTTTGTTTCTCTTGATTAATTTTTTTTTTGTTGGGTTTTTATTTTGGTTAGTTATTAATAAATTAGGGTTTTTATTAGGTTGTATACGCTTAGATTATATCTTGGTAAATTGGATTAGTTTTTGTGTTTGTTAATTAACGAAGATTCTTATATATTTTTGTTGTACTAGTTGTTGGGATTTTATTTTAGTTAGTTTGAATAAATTAGGATTTTTTAATAGATTGTATTTGTTAGTTTGTATGCTTGTATCTTCTTGGAAAATTGGCTTAATTTTTGTCCATTCAATTGTTGGATTGCATTGGTTGTTCATGTTTTATTGATTATTTCTACCAATACAGTTTATGGAACGATATTTTAAGAGAAAGTTCTCATCAACTACTTCTAGTTCAGATAATGTGGGTAGTTCGAGTTCAAGAGATGTTATGGGTAGTTCGAAAGAAAGCGAGTTGCAAGATGTCTTGGCTAATCTTCCTGCAGACCCTAGACTTCGACCTCAAATGTTGGATTGTGATCCTAACATTTGAGACAAACTTAGACGAGCATATCTACAAAAGAGTCCATATCAACCTAAAGATCACATATTTACACAAACCGATCTTTCAGGAAAAATTCCTTTTAAACGTTGACCATTGCAAGGAAAATTCATGGATCCGTCCTTGATTGGATGTGTGGGTTCCACACATGAGTCACGTTAGCAATTTAAGAAAAATTTGACGGAAGCTAATGGTATGGATCATTTTGATATGTGGAGGGTAACTTTAAGGACCATTAGTGTCATAAAAAAATATTAAGGACAAAAAATGATAATTTCGTAAACCTCAGGGACCAATTGTGATTAAAAACAATATATATATATATATATATATGTTTGAGAAAGTTTAAAATTACAGAAGTTTTTTTTCTTCTTTTGATCAAATGAGGACAGGATATTCATATTTAGAGAATTTTTTGACATAGAAAATTAAATGTAACTAGAATAAAATTTAATTAGTAAAAAGACTCAAAATTATTTATAGAGATTAGTGAAAAATCAAAACAAAAAAATAGGTTCTCAAATACCTTTTAAGTAAATTTTGTGAAACAGTTTCCAAAATAAAAGCATAAAAAATCTTATCAATTAAAATTTACCAAGCTTAGTTTATTTGGGTTCGACTAAAAAAAAAGTTTATTTGGGGTGACAAAGTATGAAGTACGCATGGAAACAGCAGCAGCACGCTGGTTGGAATAATTGTAATTAGCAATAAATTTGACTGACATAAAATTCAGTGGATATAAATTTGATCACGTGTATCGGTGCAAGTTGGCAACAGTCAAAATCAGATGCCCATTCATCATTGATGCGTATGGTCCGAAAGCAGTAACTCCATCTTGTCTTTGGCTTCGCTCCAGCTTTCTTGTATAGTTTAATTCACATGCATATCCAAAAATTCCTTTTTCTTTTTCTTTTTAATTAATGGGAGTAAGTGATTCGATTATTTTATTAATACGTACGAGTTTACTGATGTGACTAACTAACCTAACTCACGTTTGTGTAAATTCAACTTTGTTTAGATATCTTTCAATATTGAAGAAGAAAATTCTAACTTATCAAGAGAGCACATACTCTTAAGAAAAGTTATTGGTTATTAGGTGAGACGTTACATCACGTGATGTTACAAATCTATCCAAATTCTATTTCCGGGTACATTCATTAATACTAACATGTTACACTCAACAAGTGTTATAATTGATATTGTTGAACCACAAGAAAATCATCATGCTCTCTTTAAAATGTAAATTACATTTGGTTTGCGTAAGTTAATTAGTAACAGCACGTGGCAACACCACATAAAGTGATGTTACTGTTCAACATTTAGTTTGTAATTATGTAAATTACTCTTTTTTGTTTCAAAGAAGTAAGAGAGAAGAGAATCCCAGAAGAACTACCACGTTGTTTCTAACTTTTTATTAATAATTTACTTCGGAAAAAAAAAAAAAAAAAAAAGAAAGAGAGAGACCAAGATTCTTGTATAATTCAAGCTTAAAAGACAGAACTCGAACGCTGTGTACGTCCCATTGCATTGAGTCGCTACTTTTCCACCTCAAGAAAGTCATAGATGTCTTTGTAAAGTACAAAACCAAGATAAACTTTTTTCAGAGCTTAATTTTCAGTCTTCTGGTTTTCTGTTGGCCTCCCAAACACTCTGGTAAGCCACTCCACTGAAAAAACTGAAAGCCCCAAGCTGGTTTGAGAGCCATGTTTGGTTGGTGACAGAATAATCATGGTTTGTTGGCAGAAATCTCTAGTAACATTCAGCTGAAACCAAAATCCCAGACAGAACCCAATTTTGCTTTTCTTGTTTGATGAGCTTGGTGGGTTTTCACATTGTGTAAGTTCAATTACATTTGTGGGGAAATATGGCTAATGGGACTCAAAACCATGAGCGGGTGCCAGAGAATCTGAGAAAACAGTTTGCTGTTGCTGTGAGAAGTATTAAGTGGAGCTATGCAATTTTCTGGTCATTGTCAACTTCACAACAAGGGTAATATTTTTTATTTTAATTTTTTGAGCATTTATTTGTACTTTCATTATATTTCTCTGGTGAACAATTCTGTCTTGTTTCTTGAGACATCTCTGTCTGGGGATTTTTATGGTGTTTAGCTTTAGTTGGAGATGAATGCCATGTTTTTTATTGTACATTTCATGGAAAAAGCTTTCAGTCAGACCTAGACTAGAAGAGGTACACTAGTTTTTGAGTAAGTAAAGTGATAAAGTTCTGCAGTACAGAAAAGGATAAGATTAAAATGGATTTTGATGCTGTTTAAGAACTCAAACTCTCAGGCAAGTAAGTTTCAGGCCAAAGATTAAATAAATTTGGAAGGAAAACTGGAAAATATGGTAGTGTGAAAATGACAGTTCGGAAACTTGGAAATGGAAAATATCCTATTTTAAGAGGAAAGCAGTTGGCTAGGAATTCAACAATTTCTACCCATGTGAAATCTATGTCCCTAAATACTTTTTTTCTTAGCTTGGTATCAGTTATTGTTGCTAGGACAGGTTTTTTGGTTGATTTTGTGTTCACCCTTTACATTATGATCACTATTTTGTAGGGTGCTGGAATGGTGTGAAGGGTACTACAATGGGGACATCAAAACCCGGAAGACCGTTGAAGGCGTGGAACTTAAAACTGATAAAATGGGTTTAGAGAGGAATGCACAACTGAGGGAGCTGTATAAGTCTCTTTTAGAAGGCGAAACCGAGCCACAAGCTAAAGCGCCTTCTGCTGCATTGAATCCAGAGGATCTCTCAGATGCTGAGTGGTATTACTTGCTTTGCATGTCCTTTGTCTTCAATCCTGGCGAAGGGTACTAAACTAATCTCTTCAACTGGTGTAAAATCTTCCCCTTGTCACTAAATGTTTGTGTTTGTGTGTGTTTATGTACTTTACTTTCATGCTCTTTTAGATTTCATATCAGTTTGTAGTTTCCATATTATGATTTTTTGACTTATTTCTCCACTTTTTTGCATAGTTTGCCAGGAAGAGCATTAGCAAATGGGCAAACCATTTGGTTATGTGATGCTCAATATGCAGATAGTAAAGTATTCTCTCGCTCTTTGCTGGCGAAGGTTGGTTATTCTTGGCTGTGATTTGCTTGAAGTTAATGATAATTTCATTTCCTGTAAATTTTCTAATATTTAGAGCAAAGTGAACTGACTGCTAGTGTTTTCTCTGTCAACTTATTTCTCTATGAATGGACGACATCGACGGTTGCTCTCAGAGTGCATCTATTCAGGTATAACAAAGAAAATATTTTGTTGCTACTCTTTTAATTTATTTAGTTATCAAATTACAAGTTATTTATTTTTAATGATCAAGGAATCATGTATTGGGATCAGGATGCATGAGTGAATCAACTGCAGCTAAGTCCTAGATCTCATATGAACTGGTTGCATCTCATGTCTTCAAAAAAGTTCAAAGATGCAAGGATGTTTCTTAGTGATATATCATCTTCTGATTCATTTCCCCCTAAAACTTAAGAAAAATGTAAATTGATCATCAAATCCATATATGTTTCAATTGTTATTTTACTTGTATGGCATCATCATTCTAATATTTTCAAATGTTTTTGCTTCTCAGACTGTGGTCTGCTTTCCCTATCTGGGTGGTGTTGTTGAGCTAGGTGTGACAGAGCTGGTAATTTCTTTTCCTGAGTTAAATTCCTTCCTTTCAGTTTCCAGTAACAGCTGTAGCAGTTTTAAGTTTTCTCTTCATTTAAGTAAATCTTCTCTTTCTGTGATATCTAAAGGTACCGGAGGACCTTAGTCTCATTCAACACATCAAGGCTTCTTTACTGGATTTCTCAAAGCCCGATTGCTCGGAAAAATCTTCCTCTGCACCTCATAAAGCAGATGATGATTCAGACCAAGTGCTTGCCAAGGTTGACCATGAAATAGTTGATACATTGGCTTTAGAGAACCTATATTCTCCCTCAGAAGAAATCAAATTTGATCCGATGGGAATCAATGATTTACATGGAAACCATGAAGAGTTCAACATGGACTCTCCTGAGGAATGTTCTAATGGTTGTGAGCACAATCATCAGACAGAAGACTCCTTTATGCCTGAAGGTATCAATGATGGGGCTTCTCAAGTTCAGAGTTGGCATTTCATGGATGAAGACTTCAGCATTGGGGTTCAAGATTCCATGAATTCTAGTGACTGCATATCTGAAGCTTTTGTTAATAAAAAAAGGGCTTACTCTTCCCCTAGACACGAGAGTGTCAACCGTAACCATTTAAAGGAACTTGAAAACCTCAATGACACAAACTTTAGCTCCTTGGATCTCGGACCTGCTGATGATCATATACACTACACAAGAACTCTTTCTAATATTCTGGGAAGGTCAACAAGGTTGACTGAAAATCCATGTTCTTGCGATGGAGATTGCAAATCCAGTTTTGTGACATGGAAGAAAGGAGTCGTTGATAATTGTAGGCCAACAGTACATCAGAAAATACTAAAGAAGGTTTTGTTTACAGTTCCTTTGATGTGTGGTGCGAGCTCCCAAAATACTATACAAGATGGGCTCTCAAAGTTGCAAAGTGATGATATTCACAAGGGATATGTTATGCCTGATAAACTGAAAGAGAATGAAAAATTGCTGGTCCTGCGGTCAATGGTTCCTTCTATCAGTGAGGTAATTTCAGATGCCTTGTGTTGGAAATCATATTTACATTTTATTTGAAAGAAATTTCATGTTCTGTACTATTGTGTAGTAGTCCTGTAAATATAGCAAACTGCTAAAGCATGCAGTCTTGATCTAGTTTTTTTTTTTTTCCCCATTTAGTTGTCAAGTAAGTCTTCATAATATTTGACACAAATCCCTTTCAACAACTTTTGCATACAAAAACGACTCTGCCCTGAAGTACTACTGCTGCATTAGTATACTGGCTTTGCAACTATTTTAATTTTACATACTTTTCTGAAGTTTTCACTTTTTTCATGAGCTCCCATGACTGAAAAACCAGTCCAAAATTTTTCAGGTTGATAAAGCATCGGTCCTGGATGACACAATTAAGTACTTGAAAGAGCTTGAGGCAAGAGCAGAAGAGATGGAATCCTGCATGGACACCGTGGAAGCGATAGCTAGAAGGAAATACCTGGACAGGGCAGAGAAGACATCAGATAACTATGATAAAATAAAGATGGATAATGTTAAAAAGCCTTGGTTAAACAAGAGAAAGGCCTGTGACATTGACGAAACTGACCCGGATCTTAATAGGCTTGTTCCCAGAGAAAGCTTGCCACTAGATGTGAAAGTCATTTTAAAAGAGCAGGAGGTTCTGATAGAGATGAGATGCCCTTATAGGGAATATATCTTGCTAGATATAATGGATGCCATTAACAATCTGTACTTAGATGCTCACTCAGTCCAATCATCCACCCTTGATGGTGTTCTCACGTTGAGCCTTACATCAAAGGTTTGTATTTCCTAGTCTTCTGACTTATCTAAAGAGACCATCATAGCATCTTTCCTTGTTTTATCCATAATTCTAACCGGTTCTGGAACATATGCGGTGAACTAGGATAAAATCCGCCATTCAATTTTAATTTTTTCTGTGAATTTATTTTCATATTCAAACACCCTGATGCTGAATTAACTGTTCTCACTATCGATTGGTTTCAGTTTCGAGGAGCAGCGGTTGCACCAGTTGGGATGATAAAACAGGCGCTTTGGAAAATTGCCGGTAAGTGTTGAGAAGTCGGCAAAGCTAATAAACTTGTATTTGTAGGATTTCTATAGGCAGGAAGAGTAATGTAGCTACTTGAAGTTAAAATTTGTAGCAGTAACTGGAGCAGTTTGATAACGTGCATCCCTTCTCTACTGTTTATCACTAGATAATAAGCTTCACCATTGGTGACTTTTGTCATGTGATGAAGAAATGGAACATCCATTGTAATTTATCTGTATCAGCTAGAGTTAAAGAGTGAGAGTTCAATAAAGTAGTAATTTTGTCTCTTTTATATTACTGCCAGCCACCTAAACATTTTCACTGCCTACCTATTCAGAGGAAATGTTCAAACAGATTAATACCAGGGTAAAAATCCTGACAGTAGAAGCTGGAAAAACCACTGTAAAATGACCCTGAATTTAAAACTTCATCAAATGAACATGCCAACCCAGTTACCCAGAGATCCTCTTTTATCACAGCAGGCGGCAGAGGATTGAAGATAATTTGATTCATTAATCAATAATTAGGTTTCTTAAGTAAGCTTTGTGGCCTAATTAGCACCGCACAAAACGAGGACATTTTTAATGCATTGCTTACAGTTCAATAGTTGCAAAAATAATGCCAAGTTGACAAGTGCCATCTTCATGTGTTCTCACAAATTTAATAATCTTTACATTAATTCTTCAAGAAACAAAAAAGTGGTAGGCAGAAGAAACCCACCACCACCTTTTATCTCTTAGACCCCAATTAATCTTCCCACTTCGAGTTATAGGAATGCAAATTAAGTGAAGTAAAGTTTATTTCATATGATCAAACAAATAGAATGGATGAGTTGCCTCTACATGAAAATACATTTTATCATTTTAGAAGAATGAAACTTCCAATGAATAATTGTATTGAGACTAATGTTATCTATACCATATTGATGACCGCCTCTCTAATAAAGGTGGGCCTCACCAGTGTATGTAGAAACACTTATATTAGAAAGGTGGTCAACAAGTAAATGTGGTCCAAATAGCGATACCCTACGAAAATTTACATGTAATAAGGACCATTAATCTTAGCACAATCATGATAACTATAAAAATTAAAAATAAAAAAAAAAGAAGAAGAAGAAGAAGAAGATAGTAGAAATTCCATAAGAACACCAATTCAAGGATTGTATAATAATAATGCAAATAAGTCAAGTACCAACAAGTCAAGGCTCCTCAAACTCAACTAACTCCTACCAATTTCTTCTCTGCATCTCACGCAA
Source organism: Prunus mume (assembly GCF_029339155.1). Taxonomy (NCBI): domain Eukaryota; kingdom Viridiplantae; phylum Streptophyta; class Magnoliopsida; order Rosales; family Rosaceae; genus Prunus; species Prunus mume. The sequence continues at coordinate 20,980,259 of NC_142702.1, forward strand.
GCACACTGGCACAAACAAATTTAGCACAAACATTACAATTTTAAAGCCAGATTATTACTTAATACAATGCCTAACTATAATTACTTTAATTACAAGAGGAGCTTCAATTTTTTGTTTTTGTTTTTTCAACTGTCACATTTGGCTTGCTGTTTAATCCCAGCAAAATCCCTTACAGTAAACCCAACCTTTTCAAACTTCCCTCTCTCATTGCTCTCTCTGAATTTCAAATAGTCCAAGCAAACAAATGGCTTGTAAATCCTCACATTCTCTTCCCCCACCACATCATCTGGTGCAAATATCACCTTCTCATCTTCAAAACACCAAAAGTAGGCCAGAGAAAAGCGGTTCACCGGCTGCTTTAGAATGACTCTATGTTCTGATGACCTTAACTTCTCATTGCTCCAGGCTTGAAACATATCCCCTATGTTCACCACCAAGGTCCCCTCACATGGGCTTATGTCCATCCACTTACCCTCCTTTGATCTCACTTGAAGCCCTCCGATTTCATCTTGGTACACAATTGTTACACAGCTCATGTCTGTGTGCATTCCAAGTCCTTCAACCTCATCTTCATGATCTTCCAAGCTTTCTGGAGCTGAGTAGTTATTTATTCTCAAGTAACCATGACAATTTTGGAATTCAGATTCATAAAATTTCTTTACCAAACCATCCCCCAAGCTCATCAGTGCGATCTTCACGATTTTCTTCGATAATTCTGTCATCTTGCTCCCATATTCTTGTAATATCTCACTGTTAGAAAGAAACAGATGATCAGAAATAGCAAATTAATTATAACCTAAAATGAATTTATTGTGATACAAGCAACAGTGGGGTAGGGGAAATCGAACAGAGGGCCTCGGGAGTAAGGGTGAATATTCTTAATAGCTTGAGCTACAAGGCCCTTTCCAAACCTCAAGAAAATAAATATGAAGATAAAAGACATAAGATAACAGAAGCACATATATATATATATATATATATTTATGAGGATGACAGTATGTATATATACAATTATCTATATATATAGTACCTGAATTCAGAGTTGTGTTGGTCAAAGAGAACATTGGCAGAAGTTTGAGCAGACTCAAAGAACTTTGGGCCAGAAACTCTGAGGCTTTCAAAGAACGGAGAGGCTATGAAATGAGGAGTATAAGTTTTTGCAGAAGAGAAAGGACCAAGTTTGAGTTTAGTATCAGAAGGGAGGCTGAAGAGGCCATTTGAAAGTGAATATAGTTTTCTGAAAAGATCTTTGGAGATCCCATGATTGGTGATGTGCAAGAAGCCCCATGTTTTGAAGGCTTCAGCTAGAGAGGATAAAGAAAAAGGGTGCAATATTGGCTGAGAAATGTCTAGCATGGGAAGTTTAACAGAAGTTTGAGGTATTTCTGACATTGCCTCTAGAGTCTAGCTAGAGCCTAGAATGTAGGTAAAAAGGTTTACTTTGTCTACATGGTTTGGGCTATTAAATAGATAGCTGGTTAAGTTTAATTAATTAAATGGGGTTTAGCCTCTGCACACTGCAGATAAAAAGGTGTACAATGTTAAGACATTGATTGTATAATAGCATAGGAAAATGGGAATTTAGTTGTTTTATCAGCTAATTAAAACCATTTTTAATTAAAGCAATGTATCAAACTTTTTTTTAATACAAGCGATAGTCTAAACTATAAAAGAGAGGGGAGTTTCTTATACACTCACTACCAAGGTGTCATGGGAGTTCGAACATGAGACCACTAGTATGCAGATCAATACCCTTTTTCACTAGACTAGACTCCGTTGAGAATAATGTATCAGACTTTAGTTATAAATCATGAGCAAAAATCAACCATATAACATGTTTGACTATTAAAACTTGCAATTAAAGTATATGAATTCTTGTTTTTATGTGAAGCAATCATAAATAAGTCAATTGAAGGAAGCTGATTAAATAATTTAATTTGCAGTTACTTGGAGCCAAGACAGGCTGTAGGTAGGTATCCAGGTCATGCATATGGACTTTCTTAAATTCTGTTATAGCATGTTATGCATGGCTTCTGGGGTTTTTCTTAAAAATCCTTTATATATATATTTTCCTGGAAAACGTTTTTGACCAGCAAGCATATGCAGAAGTGTAGAAGTAGAACATCATGTGAAACCTCCTCTGGGTTTTAGAAGAATTAATGGAAATCATTATCATGTGAAACATTTATGTTCATAAAGTATTATGGCATGTTTGCCACTATAGCTTTCCACAGAGGAAAAGCCGCAAAAAGGCATGCCACATATATATCGTCCCTTGGTTCCCTTCCAGTGATTTGTGCAAGCGAAAGCAACCCCATGATGGCTAGTAATTAGTGATTAGTTTAAAAATTAATTTGGAGTAAGCGGCTTATAGCTTAAGTGGTTAAAAGTTATCACTTTTACACCTAAGATCTTTTGGCCCATGTACATAAGGATTTGGCTCCAATTATCAGCCTTCGACCTGAGTTTGGAGCTGCAAAGGGCGGAAGATGTTGGGTTTCATCGAGTTCGAGTTTAGCCGGTATGGCACCATGAATTTAGCAAATATGACGCTATGACTCTCTTCGTGTTGGTTAGGAGGATATGGAGCTGTGGTCCTACTTCTTAGTTTATTTTCGTTTAATAATTTTTAAAAACTCTTTAGGAGTTTATTGTGCTTTGTTTCTCTTTAGGATATTTTATCCCTTTTAATTTTTGGCTTTCGATATGGATCTGCGGTCGCACGGCCAATCTATAATGCAGGTTTGATTAGATTTACTTCTCGTTGTTGAATTGGGGTTTTAATCATCTTTTAAGTTGTGCTTGATTCTTTCCATATCAATCGAACAACAACAACAAAAATAGCAAAGAGGCCACAATGTTTACCAGGTGCCGTTATTCTCTCCATATCAACTCATTGCCAAGTAAATCTCCATATCATTGTCAATCTCTCAATATCTTTTGTTTTACTTCTCATTGCCAATATCTTTTACACCAATAAAAGCAAGGATAAACTAGAATGATTACCAGCTAACATTGCCAATATCTTTTGGACCAGTTTTCTTTCCATGAAACCATGATGAGCTTTAGACAATATACAATAAACAATCTGCACAAAGTAAGACACTTTTAGGTATTAGATAGATAGTGCGTTTTGTCTTTTATTTTTCTTTTTTTCCAATTTGGAAACTACACCATCATCACATTTCATTGTCAAAGAAGTGTTCAATGTATAGACCTTGTTTTAACACACACCTTTAACTTACACCAAATATGCAAATCCCACTAGGAGGCCACAATGTTTTTTTTTTTTTTTGCTCATAATTAAAATGAAGAAGTGTTCTAGCAATTCTTCTTTTTCTTTTTCTTTTTTAAAGGAAAAAAGAAATTTTTGATTGGGCCGTGTTGGGCTCAGGCCTGTAATGAGCTCATGTCGGGCAAAGCCCATAAAACTTGATAGGGTCTTACACCCCTACTTGCAACTTTACATGTCTTTGTGAAAACGACATACCGTTTTTTTTTTTTGTTGTTGAAGACCTGACATAAACGTCTATAACTCATTAAAACAAAACACTCTCTATTTACACCTTAAAACGCCCATTTAATTAGTGAATTGTCTGTCGTTATAGTCTTTTTTGCCAATTCCATATTTACTTCTGTTTTCAATATGAATTACCTTAACTCCTAAAATTCATTAGACTAGCCTCTCATGCGAGTGAAGAGACCTTTTATTAATTACACGCATTATGTCCAATCTAAAAATAAATAAACTTTTGAGACGTGCATTTAGCAAAATACAACTGCGAAAAAATAATAATTTATAGAATCGCGTGTATTATGTGTGATTAATAAAAAATCCATTGCGCGCAAGAGGCTAGTAACTCATTAAAATAAAACACCCTCTAATATAATACACCTTAAAACGCTCGGTCAATTAGTGAGTTACCTATCGTTATATTTTAGCATAAATATATTTGACCCTTCCCATCAAATGAGTGCATGCCCACATGCAAACATACATGACAGGAGGAACCCTTGAAGTACTTATTGTAGATGCTGAAGGCATTAGGCACACAAATCTTCTTGGTAAGCCTATTCCTAGTAAAATTCGTTGCACACAAATCTTACCTACAACTGTGAGTACATAATATATCCCCTTGAGTCTACACTCGCCACGTGACTAAGTCACGTAGTGAGGTATGCAGACGCAACTCAAGGAGATATGGTCCAGTAACACATCAGATCCTCTCGGCTAAAAGAACAATTTTTTTCGTACAATTCTACGTTGAGACTTATCATACAACAGTATATCTCAATTATTATTTAAAAAAGATCCTAAAAATTGCACTCAATTACTGTTATAGGTAGAGCATCCTACTACGTGATCATAGAGTGTGGCACTCGAGACTATAGAAGCAAAGAATCATCAAGTATGTTTACTTGGTTCCTTCTCTAATCTGAACTCCCAATTTATTCAGACATGCTAAGCATATCATTCTTAGGCTATCCTAGTGCTAGCTAAATGGGTTGTGTGATGCAGGCGAAGATGACAAAATTAGCTGGAATGAAAAATTCACGTTTGAATTTCCATTGTCAGATTGGAAAAACTTAACTCATCTCAAATTCAGAATTATGGACACCGAGTTGTTCAGAGATGCTGGATTTGTTGGTGAAACCATGTATTTATTTTATGCCTTCTTGGATTTTTTTTTTTTTTTTTTTTTTTTTGGGTGTATTTTTTTTAAAATTTATTTACATCGTATTCATATAGATCTCATATTCTGCTAATTATTAATATTTTATTTTTCCTAATAATAATTAGCCTTTGAAGGAATGTGCCTTGGTTCTGTTATGCAGAGTTCATCTTGGTGGAATAATTACTGAGGGGAAGGACAGAGGATTCATTGAATTAAAACCAGCTCCGTACAATGTGGTGCTTGAAGATGACACCTATAAAGGAGAGATAAAGATTGGGTTTCGATTTATCACAAACGTAAGTATGTTTATAGGGTCATGTTCTCTTACTATAAAATATCTAGCATATTATGTTGTCCGTGAATTGATAGAATCTCATATTCAAACCGGATTTTACAATCAACGATTCTGATTCACAATTTAACAACATAACATGTTAGACTGTCTAAAAAGATAACATTTTCCATGCTTAATATTGCACTTCTTCCCCTCTTAAACATATTGTTAGAGTGTGGGTTCAAGAGTTTAATATCTAAATATGGGTGTATAGTTCCTATTATAATTTGTCAATATATATATATATATATACAATGCTAAATATATGGCATGATGATTGTGCTATGCAGAAAGAAGCGCATGTGATAGAGACAAGGGAATTCTTGGCAGAGGACAAAACTAAACCAAGAGGATCAATCCGTATGAGCATTGCCAACCTATGGAGAATTTTATGGTGGAGATTCTTGTTTTGTCATAAAACGGATTCTAAAAATAAGCACAAGCATAAGTAGAGGATCATAAGGAAATCATGGCTATATTACGACCTAGAAGGCGCATTATGTATTTTTATTTTTATTTTTGGGTCAGAGAAGGTCAACTTGGAACATTTTGATTGCACCTTAATTTTCTTTTTTGGGTGCGGGGTTGTGTGTTGGTGTTACATTCTATAATGACACATTTTAATTTCATTACATTTATGTCTTGTTTTTTAGTATAAGCGATAATCTAAATTACAGGGGAGGAGGTTTCTCACACACACAAAACCAAGATGTCATATGGGTTCAAACTTGAAACATCTATTCTGAAAATTAAGAAAACCCTTTTCTACTGAGTTAGATCTCATTGGCAACTCGTTTTTTCTTTACAAAATAGTATAAGATAATGGCTTTATAGCATATAGTGAGGTTCATGCATTGATAATTATGGGGGAAAAAAAACGTTTGACCTTAAAATTTAAATATAATTATAGAAAATTCTTAATAATTATTCGATGTCAACCTTATCACCCATCTAAGCACGAACCATGATGACCAAGTTATAAGAAGCTAAGTGACAAATGGGACGCACGTCTTTCAAAAGCTATCAGAAGCTGAATTTTGCTTTAAATTCTTTCCAAGTCTTTTTATTATTATTTAATTTTCACCAATAATACAGAGTTAGGAAGAGATTTATTTTTCTCGTGGGATTAATGTATAAGTTCTACACATGCTTTCCAATCTAACCTCCGACCAGACTAACTAATATTTCATATTAAATTCACAAACATGCAACTGAGATCCCCACGTTCTACTCATTTTTAATTTATTTCCTTTTCGGTCCAACGAGATAGTAGCAACGGAATTTTCACCTTCCTCTCAAAATTAGATGAACATTGTTAATTTAGAGGTGTGAAGACTAAATCAATTTGTATTTCTTAGCACCGAACATGTCACTTAAGAATAAGAATACGCAAAAATAATAATCAAACGACTTAAAACAAGGCCGATGGAGGCAATTAGGGCATGACAGATGCTTTTAAGGTTGGTGGAGGTAATCGAGGCTTGATAGAGATTTAACAGAGTTAACTTAGGTGATGGAGATAACTGAGGCCAATTTATCTTTCTTTTTTTGTAGTTACAATTTATAATTTAATATCCAAAGCCGTTGCCCAATTATTTTCATCTTAAACTATATATAATAGAATCATATAATACACCCTGCAGAACCATTACCATATATACATGTTCAAGTCCAACTAAGATGCAGTCTACATGTCTGGTATAATTTTTCGAGCACCAAACCATTTTTTTCTCCAAGTCGAAGAATTCAGCCATTTTTGCTTCTGGGTTTGTTTGTGCTGTTTAATTTCGTAACTCTAGCATGGGACGATCAGACGGCTGAAAATGTTCATTTCCATGATCATGGTGATGTGAGTACTTAATTTCTGGGAAAACTTTTCTTTTAGAAAGAAGAAAAGTGTTTGGCGATCAAAGGCAAAGGCATTTGCTTAGGAGGGAACTGCTTCAAACGGTCTTCTTCAGCCACCTTCAATAGTTCAAATTCAAAAATCTATGCTCTTTAAAGGTAACATAAAGACTGTTCAATATACCGTTGCTTTTTCAATTAACCGTTTCCCTTTAAAATTTAAAATTTCTGTTGGTTTGCCTTTCACCCCAAGAAATATTTTCCAACCTCGCTTTTTTGCTTTAAATTTTAGCTGCATACTCAGTCAATTATTTTAGCCTGCTGATGAAAACAACCTATCATAAACCTCTTTTGCTTTTTGCTTCAAAGAAGAAGAAGATGCATGCTTTTTTATTCCTTTTTTGTTCATTTGTCTTCTAAATCTAAGATTCTAGATGGTAGAATATAAACCAATTCCCGGGTCTTTTTTTTGGATTTGAGTTCTAACATTAACCCAAGTCCCAAATGGTAACACTTAAATGGTTGAGTATGTGCAGGGTTTTGAGCAATTAGAATTTAGAACACAAGTTTTGAAGGCTCCAATGGACAATTTATCAAATTCTGATGAAAGCTATGATCTGGGATATCATCCTTCACCTTCTTCTGTGGATCAGAATGATCACTCACTGGCAGAAACTTCAACAAGTGGTGATTCCTTTATGTACCGCCGGACGAATTCAGAGACCTCAGCTTTCTCTGAGTCTGTAGATGACAGCAGCTACTCTGGTGAAGCATCCCCTTGGTTCTGCCCAAACGTGAAAACCAGATTTCATAACCAGGTTGCTCTTACCAGACTAGGAATGAAGCAGCACAACAAGAATGCCACAGATGATAAGCTTGAAGATCATGAAGCAGTAGATGCAGGTGGGTTTCAATAGTTTTGTTTCTCAACAATCTCTTTGCCTCATCAAGAAACAATTTAAAAGCAGTATGAATTGGCCAAATAACTTTGATATGAATGTTGGCAGAGCTTGAGATGATGAAAGAACGATTTGCAAAACTCTTGTTGGGTGAGGACATGTCAGGAAGTGGGAAAGGGGTGTGCACCGCGGTTACGATCTCAAATTCGATAACCAACCTCTATGGTAATTATATTTTTCTGAAATTTTTAAGATTGTTTAGAGGTCAATTTGTTGTTTCTTTATTTCAATATCAATGAGTCATTTTGTTGGGATTTTCTTCTGCAGCCACTGTGTTTGGGCAAAATTTGAGGCTAGAGCCCTTGAACCCTGAGAAGAAAGCAATGTGGAAGAGGGAAATGAATTGCCTGTTATCAGTTTGTGATTACATAGTAGAACTCATCCCCATATCCCAAAATTTGCAAGATGGGACAGAAATGGAGGTGACTGTCAAAAATCCATGACAAAAAGCTCAATTAGTTTCTGCTACCGGGGTCTGTTTTTGACATTTTGCATGTTGTTCTTTCAGTTGATGACAAGCAGACCGAGATCTGATCTCTATATCAACCTTCCAGCTTTGCAAAAGCTTGATGCAATGCTTATTGTAAGGCCAGTTTAATGTGCTAAGTTTCTTTTCTTGAAACAAAGCAATTCTGTTTCAATCAAGGCCTAAACAAGTTATGAATTTGTTTTTTATTTTGGCAGGAAGTACTTGATAGTTTCCAAGATACAGAATTCTGGTATGCAGAAGAAGGGAGCATGTCGTCAAACTCAAACCGTTCAGGTTCAGGATCGTTCCGAAGGGTTATTGTTCAGCGGAATGAGGAGAAATGGTGGTTGCCAATTCCATGTGTTCCTCCAGGTGGCCTCTCTGAGAAGTCAAGGAAGCATTTGAAACACAAACGTGACTCTTCTAATCAAATCCACAAAGCAGCCATGGCAATCAATAGCAGCATTCTTGCTGAGATGGAAATTCCAGACTCATACATGTCAACTCTTCCCAAGGTAGTCTTCAACCAACCGACATGAATTTTGTTATGCTTCTTAAATCCTTAGCCTTCTTAGATCCAAGGCCAACCCCGAAATTTCGGGGGTTGAAACGAACAGTAGACCTTTTTCCTTGGAGTTGAGATTCAACTTTAGGCTAAAATTAATGCAGAAAAGTACTTTTATCTAACTTGGTTTGGTTTGTTTCATTAAAAAAAAAAAATTAATTTTAGTAGTTTTATCTTTTTGGTTTGGTATGGTGATAGAAGTTTTTTCATCTAACTTGGTGTTTTTACAAAACAATTGGGTGTGCAGAGTGGAAAATCGTGTCTGGGGGATTCCATTTACCGCTACATGTGCACCACAGGCAAGTTCTCCCCAGAACATCTTCTCGACTGCCTCAATCTAGCAACTGAACATGAAGCACTTGAGCTTGCAGACAGGGTTGAAGCTTCAATGTACACATGGAGACGTAAAGCATGCATGAGCAATTCAAAATCTTCATGGGTCATGGTGAAGGATCTAATGTCGGAAACAGACAGGAGCGACAAAAACCATATTTTGGCAGAGAGAGCCGAGTGTTTGTTGTTCTGCTTGAAGCAGAGATATCCTGAGCTCTCTCAGACATCCTTGGATACATGCAAGATCCAATACAATAGGGTAAGCACATTTCGTGGTCGTGACTCGAATTTGAAGAAATGACACACTACCACATCAGTTGGAAATAAAATTTAATGGCTCTAGCATATTATAGAGTAACTAATCGAAACCTCAAAGCAAAAAAACTACCGGCATTTACATTTCGTCTAAATTAGATCAAAGAAAGTGTCAGAGTTGATCTGAAGAAAGCGTTTTTTATGGTTGTTTTTTGCAGGATGTGGGGCAAGCAGTACTGGAGAGCTACTCAAGGGTGTTGGAAAGTTTGGCATTCAACATTGTTGCTTGGATTGAAGATGTAATTTGTGTTGAAAGATCTGTGAGAAACCAAGGCAAATAATTAGGGACTGCAACTAAGTTCAAGCTTTCTTCTCCAGCATTTTCGTTCAACAATTTTGAGACATTTTTACTTTGGCTGCTTGTTTACTTGTATGAAGCTAATTTGTTAGTTGTACATTTAGCTCCTAGTAAAACAAATGAGAAAATTTGAAGTGTTCCAGAATTTATATTCAGATCTTAAATTAAATCCTCAAATTAATCAAGCTTGAATGAAAACACAAAAACCAAGCCCATCCCAAGTTCCCCCAGCCCCGTCAGAATGTGGGGTAACAATCCCCAATATTTGCAAAATGACCCTCTGCTTACATTTCTTCATTAAATCCTCAAATTAGATAAAGCCGTCACACTATAGAATTCTACTACATTTCATCCTTGGTAGCTTTTCTAATACGGAATTTTGTTAAGGACTTCTAAGATTAGATATGTTGATGGGTTAAATATTTTTTTAACATATACCATACATACGACCAAATAACTAAGATTAGAGGTCCTTAACTAATCTTTAATGCCGATTTTTCCTTTATCCTTTGTTTATCTTTCTCAACAAAATAGTTAGTTCCATGAGTTTCCACTGTTGCAAATAGTGAACTTGGATGTTAAGACTATAGAGTTTTAACCCTTGTCTAGATAGTCTTTATAATTAAATCAAATGACCAATGGTTATGACCAATGCGTTTATTATCATGGGAATTCAGGAGAATTCAGAGATTGTTAACGATAGGATAATTCCAGTTACATTAAAATCTCAAATGTAGTGGTTGCAATGCGACCCCTTGGTTTGTTTTTCCCTCCAAGTAAATACTCTTTTAAGTGCAAATTTGCCACAGAATTAATTGCATTGAGATGCACCAAAACGCTAAGCATTGGATCATTGCTCTGCAAGTCAAAGACGCTAAGCAAAACATGACATCCATTCCTCCCATGCCGAAGTGGAATGCCGACGACAAGATTTCGACAAGCGAAGTGCACACGCATATTTTGTTCACAGGATCAGCAGACGCATCGCACAAGAACATTCTATACTCACAACCGTAACAAATTCAAATGCTAAAGTAATGTTCCTCCGAAATCAGTAAAGATCATATCAAAATAGGCATATACAAAACCACCAGAGTATCATTGCAACCCTGAACTTCCATTGAGAGCCATTGGGAAATCACCAATTACAAATATCGACTCTCCACAGGCCATATGCTTTCCTTGAAGACCAGTTTCCTTAGAATGTACGAGCATCCATCCAATAATACTAATAACAATGAAATTGATGCATGTCCACTACCAACTGAAAATCAACTCCATATTGTGCGCTTCGATTTTTTGACAGACAAAAACTGAAGTGGATTTGGAGAATCGTACTACATGATCTCCCAAGCGAAGTCATAAGACACTTTGTTTTCAATCAGACCAGAGTAGACATGGACCAAAGATCCCATAAACCTTCAGCCATTCCTAAAGGCAATTTGTTCAGTAAGTACATGAGCAAAAAACTACAGCAGTGATGTGTAGTATTTTTCTGCCCATCTTTTCTAACATTGTGGTGCTCTCCATTCCTTTACCAGCGACTAAATTTAACCAATCAGAGCCAACGTTATGTGCTTTCATTTACAAACGGACCACTTTTCACACAACATAATAAATGGAAATGTGTCTATAATTATCAATAAAAGTGCTCATAATTTATTTTTTTAATACAAGTGCAATGTATGAAATAAGATGTACACATTTAAATACATATGCAAATATGAATGCATGTGTGTACGCGCACACGTGTAAATGCATGTGTGAGTTTGTGCAGGCACACATCCGTGTGTGTGTGTGTGTGTGTGTGTGTGTGAGAGAGAGAGAGAGAGAGAGAGTAGAAAGTATAAATTGATTATAAAGAAACAGCTACATATCATTCTGGAGATATCTTACTCAGATCAATTGGTAAAGTGAACAAAATATCTCTATATACAACAGACCTCCGAACAGCATGCAGAGGTGCACAGTTGGATGAGGGGAGATCAAAGGGTCAGTAGTCAATCAGGCACAAGCACCGGCTGTATGGACTGCGCGAGAACATCTTCACATTTCTTCCAAAAAGACCCCACGCACCCCACCAAAAAAATTCCCTCTCACCACCTTCTCCGTCATAAAAGAAAAGGACCCGCACAACAAGGGTGATCCTGATACCAATTATGCACAATGATCGTAAACATGAAGTTACCTGCTGAGGGGGCACTCCAGGCGGAAATAACAACGAAGTTAACTTTTAAACTCAGCTGTCATCATCCACCGCACCAATGTATGTGAGATCCTTTCGTCTCACCCTTACAGCCCCTTTAAGCCAGCTAGATGCTTGAAGATTTCCATGGTCTGCACTGCCTATCAAAGCACTGTTACTTGAAGATGGGCCTGATCCCGCACCATCTTCCAGCAGCGTCCATGGATCAATATCCATATCATAATCCTGTGACGGCAATGATTTAGACTTCCCTGGTATGTTAGCTACAGTTCGTGCCAGAGGAACCTGATTTCTCTGAGGTGGGTTTGAGATTCCAGAATAAAACCCAGGAGTCGATATGCTGGTTTGAAGAACAGCCAAAGCAGTATTCGGAACAGGTGGTGGTTGGCAAGAGACAAAGCACCGAATAGAAGGGACAACTACAGGCATTGCAGTTTGAATACGCCAGCGAATCCTTTCCGGCAGTTGCATGCGATCCAAGTCATTCTGCATACACAAGACAAGTAGAAAACCATTTACCTCTTTACTGAAATTTTTAACCAAATTTAGCAAATGAAGGCTCCATTAAAAACCTCAACTAATATTGAATCAGGCACAATTAAAGGAGAAAAGGTACCCAGCAATAAGTGTATTTGAGCTTAATTAATTTTGTTGGCAATCCCAACACACCCTACATTCATGCTAAATGGCATGGAATGTACCATATAATGTAATATACATCAGTTGACACAATATTTTAAACTGAGGAGAGGACTTCCAAACAATAAATTTCTTACTGAAACTGATGGTAGCAATTTGGAACTAGGACTATAGGTCCATAGCGTTTTTTCCTTTGCTGGAGTGCAGGGAATGTTATAGAATGGTTACAAGGAATTTGTTACATAGCTTATAACATTGCACCACCACTACATCCCAAAAAAAAAAAGCAGCACTTTAGGACTTTGCTTTCCCTCCTTTCTTTTCTTTCCTATTATTTTATTTTTTTAGGACAGGGTAGGGATGAAGGATATGAAGGTTACAAAGACCGAACCTGTAAATGGTCTGCCATTTCACGATCAAATGCAGCAAAATCTTTTCCACTCTCATTTGTTGACTTAGTAGGCCTCAACCAACTTGGCTGGCAACTGCTTAACAGCCCATGCAGAACCAACAGTAACTGATCAAAGAGACTTTCACTTGACAAGTCTGCAAAAGCAGCAGAGGCAGCCTCTGTTGAAGACTCTGCCTCCCTCTTGGAAAAAGAACTCTGCATGAGATTGACGCATAGCTCTGCATCCTCGTTCACAACTCGGTTTCCTAGAAGACGTAGTACTACAGAGGCTAGCGCATGCCTCATGTTTCGCCCAGATGGCTCCCTGACAATTCCAATATGTTCAAATTAGTCAATTGCCGATCTGCTGAAACGTTTTAACAGGACAGAATGGCCTTGCTATGAACATCTTCAACATTTTTTTATCATGTGCAACACATATCACTAAACATACAACATACAGATGTTGAAAAGGTAACAGAAATCCAAGCCAGTATTTCAGAAGCATATCTTAGTATCTTACAAAAGAAATGTATTTAGGTTAAAATAACCAAGAGTGGCAACAAGTGGAGTGCCTGAAAATATACAAAAAAAATTGCTGCAATATAAAATTATAAATGGCAGAGGAAAGAAAATTTCATGCTACTCATTTTTCATTATATAGACAACAGGTTGATATTCCTTTTAGTTTTATATCTTATTTTACAATAAGTTGGATTCCAGGAGGTTACAGTACAAATCAATAAAATTTAGAAGAAAAAAAAATTCAAGTGATGATCATGTGTCCAAGTTCCATCCGTTTGAAGGATAGAGTATTGACTGAAATCACACACCCAAAAAAAAAAAAAAAACAGAGAGAGGGCATTGCATCACAAGTGAACTCCAAGTTAACTTACATAGATCCGGACAGAGATTCAAGGATCTCTTTCCTAGAACATGAAAAGAAAGTCTTCAAATTAAATAGTTCAGATCAAAATAATCCAAACAGAAATGTCACCCTTTTTTTACCACCAGATGCACCCACATATATGTCGGTGCATCAATATAATCAAAATTCCCATCTGTTTACATCTTTACACAACAACCAAAGACAAAATGCATCAAAAAAGAATGCTAAGTACACAGTTCAACTGGGGTAGTTAGACAGAGATTGAGACTATGGTAGAAATAAATTAAATTAACTGATTGATGCATTACACCTTAACTGGCTCTCAACTCTCAAATCACAAATATATATGTAATCAAATAAACAGGTGTATGTAAAAATAATGTTGAAACGAATCAGCAGTGATGGAGATACAGGCAACTAGTAATCCAAGAAAAACAAGCAAATTCTCATGCTAACAAAATAAGTACAATATTTCAACCAAAAAAACCAGTAGAATTACCTGTCTGCACAAATGATAGGAAGCAATCTTAAGAGTAACTGCAATCGCAGCGACATAGAAGCTCGCAAAGCTGCAGGGGATGGTGGAGCAGAATCTGCTGCTACTGTTGCACGTCTAGCTAACCCAGGACTCCCACCCCTTATACCTTTGCGATTATTTCCTTTGCTTGTGGGACCTTCAACGCCAGAAGGAGCTGGCCCTGCTTGCTTATTTGTCCCACGAGTAACTGCACTAATATGTACCTCAATATTACTCAACTGCTTGATCAAATCATTCGCAAAGGTATTGCGTGAGTCATCGGAGCTTTGATCTATACAAGGAAGAAGTAATTCAATGAGAGCCCTCTCTGTCACACGCTGCTGGGTGACATTGTAGCTTTCAATATCATATGTTGGAGTGAGCCCTTTCCCGTACTTTTTTGAATCTATTCCCTCTTCAACCATCTCACCCTCTTCAAGGGAGGTGACTTCAAACTTCTTCTTATCTCCCCTGTTTGTCACAGGATCAAAACCATAACTACACCATCCCCAAGGCTTCCAAAACTGGGTCTTAGTTGAGAGACCTTTACTCTCAGCAATATTGAGAAGACGTTGTCTAATGGTTTTTCGTCCAAAAAGAACATCTGACCCACCCAAGAACCACTTCACCTGCAACAACATAGAATCTGCTAGTGACCTCCCGAAAAGATGAACCACATCTGAGAAAAGAGGTGCAGCATCAGGTCTAACCAATAATCTCGTAAGGATGATTTCAATGAAATATTTCTCATTCTCAGAGGCAGCAGCCTTTTCAGGACTAGGGGAGGACGAACGAATGGCATCCACTAAGGACATATCCTGAGTCTCAAGCTTTTCAATGAGTGCTTGTTCGTTCAAGAGGAGCCTGAGCTCTACCCACTGCCAATGAAATTTTGCAGGTTGCAGGGTATCTAAGATATGTACAAGCTTATCTACAAGCTTTGTTTCACGTTCTGCATATTGAACCTTCGATTCGCCATGTCCAGAAACCTGATTTCCTTCACACTGCATAAATAAAGACTCTGGCATCTTACAATCCATGATAGCATTTAGAAACAGCCTTGCACGTAACGGAACAAAAGCCGTGGATTTTAAAAGCATGTCTGAACCATTCAACTCTAGTATGGCTGCAAATTCAGCATCACTGCCATCTGCAGCTACGAGATCATAGAAACCCTGACTATCTCTCAAACACACATCACGAAAAGGCGAGTGCTTTACAGCATCACCTATAGCTGTTGTTAAAGATTGATATAATTGATTAAAATCCTCCCGGGCCGCAATGCCAGTGTTAAGAAGGAATGGCCGCCATACAACAAAAGCAAATATTGAATAGGCCGGTGGAAAGACCAAACCAAGGGGGAGCATACGCTGCATCCTTGAAAGAGCTATCACAGTGGGTTCACCCAAGAGTTCCACAACCAATCCATCAGAAACAGTTCTGCAGTTTCCGACAAGCAGTCTAAACCAATGCACATAAACTTCAAGCGAGATATCCCCCTTAAATGCCCCAGAAGACCGAGCATTACCATTAGAGTTGGATCTACTACTCCTTACAAACTGAATTATATCCAACCTTTCCTTTAACTTGAATACAGTCACCAATCTCTCCAGGCTAGTAACCCCTTGAGCAACTGCCCCAATAATTAGCGCAGAAACTGCAGCTGCAACTTTTGTTGTTCTCCCAAGACCAATTTTTGTAGAACTGTTCAAAATATCATTAGAAGCATTAGTGTTGGAATCATGGGATTCAGGAGATGACTGATATTGATTTCGAGATGCCTTTCCAGGAGAAAAAACCCCAGCAAGAGCAGAACAAGCTTCTGTCGCAAGAGCTACCTCAAATACACGGGTTTGGCGCTCTCCAAGAGCTTCCTTAAGGAGGCATAGGCAACTTATATGGATGCGCAAAATACGCCTTGCACAGTTCAGGGAATCAGTGGCAGCTGGAAAACTTGAATAGCTACCCCCTGCTCTAAAATCATAAACTTTTGCTATAATTAGTCCTACATTACCCACAATAGCAGAAACAGCAGAAGACACCAAAGAGGGGTTCCCCTTCTTGAGCAGCACCACCAGTCTGCCGAATGCAGTCCATCAGTTCTGTAATTACTTTTTGAGCTATCTGATATCCATCATCCCATTTTTCAACAGGAGGGCCTTTATGAGCACCAGCAGCAAAGAGTTTTCTCTCTTTGCCATAAAAATAATGAAAGGCATCCTCGACATTCACATTTCGTTGCACTATTTCTCTCATGTTTAAACCCGCCCTGGACAACCGGACACCACTAATCTTTTGGCGGAAAAAATCATCAAGATCTTCAACCCCTGCTGGAACACCAAGCGGAAACCCCAACTCTCCATCCACTGATTGTCCAGACTCGAGTTCAGAAAGAAGTCTCTTATCACATGTTGCCTTGAAATTCTTCTCCCATTCAATGACACTAGCCACATTACTATATCGCTTCGACAAATACCGACTGTATGCTAAGGCAGGCGACCCTGAAAGCCTTCCATTAGATGCCACTACTGCTGAAGCACGGTGCATTATAGCTGACAAGACTTCTGGAATAAGATCTGTAGCAATAACTATGTTCTCATACCTGAACCAAATCCATTGTCAGGAAATGCAACAGGATCTAAAAAAATGCTCAAGGAAAGTACCAATATGAAGAGAAAAGCAATTAAGTAGTCGTGGACAATTAAAAAAGTGGAGGGGAGAGATCATATATGAAAGTAACAGCAATTTCTTTATGAGAATCAAGCATGACTAATTAGTATATGCTGGTTATCAATTGTGTGCAACAATACAACTGTGAACTAAATTGGACAAGAAGAGTCTGTCGATGCAATGAATTTATGTAAGTTTATTAAAGAAGGAAACAGACTACTCCCAAAAGATGAAGGAGAGTTTGCTGTTCGAGGAAACTATCTCATACACTATAAATAAGACTCTGTTTCTAAACTAGAGTTAACCAAATTGCAAGGTGACATACTAAGAACAGTTTCCCAATTTTAGTTGAAGAGAACAAAGCAAATTTGTTCTCACTGCCTTATACTTGCGAAACAAATAATTGTAAAAAAAACAAAAACAAAACAAAAAGTTAACAAAGGGGATAGACTAATCTTAATATGTTGAATGTGGTTTGTGCAATGTGCTCTCAAGACTGTAACTCCACTATAATCAACGTCTCCCTACTTCCAAGAGAATCAAAAGTCAACCTCATAAATGATAAAAGTATTTGTTAAAGGAGAGAACAAAAAATTCATTAGTCCCTGTACATTTCATTCTTCTCCTAATTATATTGTCAAACAAGGGATAGATAAGTAAAATTGTGATTAGAGAAGCAGCAGAACTGTCAACAAATTTTTGAACATATTTATAGAGATAGAAAGTGCACCTTCGAAGGGATGATATAAGAAATGCCTCCCCCACTTCACACACTTGGCTTTCAACATTTTTCGGCAACAGCAGAATGTTTCTCCCACTATGGAATGTAGAACTGGGGCTACTAACCTTTGGCAGCAACCAAAGCAGAAACTTGACTGCTAAAACTAAATCATTTGAAACATCCATCAAATACAGTGCAGCAGAAAGTTCATCTTCACCGAGCTTCCACCGTATGGAGCTCCTATCATCAACAGAAGTGAAAGTCCTACCAAATTGGCCAACCTTAGCAATAGTCTTTTCAGTATCTTCAACAAGCTGCCTAATAACAGTCATCAACCAAACCGTAATAGTCCTCTTCTCCATAAATCGTAGCCGCTTTAAAGCTTTTCCAATTGAAACAATATCTCCACCATGGCTCACTTTGGTTGGATCTGTAGACTTCGGAGTTTCTCCCTCCAGTCCAGTTCTATGATGAGGACAGCTTACTTTATTATTGCAGACATGGCTTGTAGATGCCCCCTGGCTACCCTCAATCCTAGCAGCTGCTAGTTGAGCAAGACTTTGAGTTTTACGAACTATTTTCTGCCGATTCCTAGACACCTGTTTGGTTGACTTAACTGGTGGATCAACCTTCATTGGCTCCAAGGATTTAAGTCTCTTCCTCATCCACCAGGTATCTTCATCGTCAGAAGGAATTGGAGAATTTCCTTGGATGTATGAGCTCCTTTCATCACTCACCTTTTGCCTCTTTGCCCTTTTGCATTCTTCACACCCAGGGGTGCCTTCTCCCCGATCCATCTTATTATAAATTGACCCAAAAGGCCTCTTCACACTCCCCTGGGATTCATCAAGTCCTGTTTCTGTTGATGGGGATGAACTATTTGGGAGTTGCAACAGAACTGAGATTGCTTCCTTTAGTTCTTCAAGATCAGCATCAGATTTGCCACCTTTAACAGACAATATGTTGGATGATGACTGAACCGCCTTCCACTGATCAACAGAAACTGGCAAAGCACCGTCCTTTCCAGGGATAGGAAAATGCTTTTGCTTCAGAGCAGACACAATCATATTCGCATTTTTATTTTGATCAGAGAGAAGCCCACGAAGTATTAGGCGGCGCTCAGTTGAGTATAAGTTCATAGCCTCTGAAAGTTGAGGCTCTTCAGCAATCCCTGCTTCTTCCAAAGCATCACGCATCAAGAGCCCAGGCAACAGCTTCAAGATTCGATA
Source organism: Prunus mume (assembly GCF_029339155.1). Classification (NCBI taxonomy): domain Eukaryota; kingdom Viridiplantae; phylum Streptophyta; class Magnoliopsida; order Rosales; family Rosaceae; genus Prunus; species Prunus mume. The sequence continues at coordinate 20,999,315 of NC_142702.1, forward strand.
ATGCCTCTTCCGTCTGTCTACTTCAACCACCGGTCCATCCGTATCCATAATTCCACTAACTATCAGCTGCCTAACATAGGCATGGGGGTGAAAAATACCAGATCGTATGAGTTCAATTACAAGTAGTTGAAGGCGCTTGAAACCTTCTCCTTTTCCTGCTTCATGTTGATCAATCCAACAGACTATAATATCATGTAAAGGACCTGGGCTCTCGAATATATTTGACGATTTTGTACTTCTTTGATCACCATTTTTTGATCTATTCTTAGTTTCATAGGAATTTCCCATGGATATTCTGACAGGAAAATTATTATGCTGGGTGGAACCTTTTGCAACACTACCGACTCCAAGGAAGCTGTCATTCTTACGTTGAGGTGAACATTGTAAATCTCTTATCTTGAGTTTCAAAAGCTGAATTACAACATGTACCTGAGAAAAATCCTTTCTGCCGGTAAACTTCAGCTCACAAGGTGGGGCAGTTCGAAAATCCCTGAAATCACATGTTGCCCATTCACAAAGGAAAAACACAGAGCAAACAAATGACAAGTTCGCAGTCCCAATCCACTTCAACGATGTTCTCAAGCATGGACTAACTCCTGTGATCCAACTTTCATTTGCGACTCCATCACAAGGATCTTCAAACAGAAATCTATAAGCCCCTCGAACATCTCCCTGAACAAGAGATCTATCTAGGGCCTGTACAGCTTTAGCAATACTATGGACTGGATAACTAGGGCTTGCAGCCTTTGCAAGATTGTCAGCACGTTTCTGAATGGATGAAACAACATGATCAAAGGCCAAGGACTGATATTGGGCATCAAAACCTTTACTTCTGAACGCAGAAGCAACTTCTGCCGAACCATTTCCAATCTTTCTCACATCCTCGGACATCTTTGATAATCCATCATTTACTATATAAGAGACTACACAAGATGGTAATGGAAAGCAGTCCAAAGCTACAAATGTATCAGGTACAGCAAGTATTAAATAACGAAGCATCTCAACCACAGTAGACACTGTATATGCCCTACGAGAGTTATCCACAACATCTGACCCTCCTTGAGAAGGTTCGCGAATGAAACGAACAGCTACCCCAACAAGATTGCGCACATATGTTTGAGATAAAACAACAGTTTCCAGAACACCATATACAATAGGCAAGAGCAACTGCATAATCTCAAGCAATTCTTTCTCCTGCAAGAGCACAAATATTAGTTTAGAAGCATATTAAGATAATTTCAACATTGGTAAATAGTCTTTAAACAATAAACATATAAAAAAAATTAATACCTGCAGTTGACTAAGAACCCACTCAATAATAAGAGTAGGAAGAAGCAGCCCCTCGGCATGATGCCATTGCAAGAGCCGCACCACATACCACCACTTGAAATGTAGGGAAGGCTCCTCACCGTCAAGGACTGCTGATGTTGAATCACTCCTTTGTGGAACTGACCCAGCATAAAGCGTTTGTGGCGAACGATCTCTGTTGTGTGAAGTAGAATGCGAATTATTTCTCGAGAATAACTCATCGAGAAGGTACTGCAGGTAATCGATAACATCTTTTGTCCAGAGCTCTGTGCGGGACAACTGAGCTTTATCAGGTGCCCCAGAAGAAATAATGGCAGAACCTGGCCTGACCTGCAAAAAATGCAGCAATAACATGCTACTGGAAACTTCCAACATGAAAAGCATTGACAAACAGGTTAAGATCAGAACTCAGTTCTGTTATGAATGTGCGAGCATATATACCTGATTAAGATAAGTTACTTTAATAAACCAAGTTGCTCTCAGCAATGGAACATTATTCCTTGTAAGAACTTCAAATAGGGATCTTTTCCTATACCCGTGAGGAACATGATCAGCCAACGAACGCAAGCGCTTGTGTTGTTGTGATAGACCCTGGAACAGAATGGGAAAAAAAGTACATAATCAACATATAAAGAAATAAATGGCATGAGTTATCAACAGCAGAACTTCTTATCAGTTATTCCTAAACCTCTAGGTATGCCCAACCCAGTATTTCACAGGTAGACCCTCCACTAGCACGATGACTTCCTGACTTCCTTTCATTTCTATTTTCTTCATATTTTGAGGGATACCTCTCCATCATTGTCAAATTCTCACTCACCAACTTGATGTACCTTTTTGTTTGAAAACTTTGGACAAGTTCATCGTTTGAGAGTGATTTTCCTCTTAAACACTCAATATTTGGCAATGTGGATAAAATTCCAAACAACTAATTACAGAATACCCGAATAGCTCAAGATTACTCAAAATTATGCCATTTTGCAGAAAGCCATGGAATATATAATAATAACTGTGGTCCTCATTTTTATGAGAATAAATATGGTCCTCATTTTGCTGCCCTCAGCATGATGTTAAGATGTTTGGGATGAACCACAGTCACCATACCACAAAGTTTCCTATTTACACAAGTTAACAGAGCAACTGAAGGGGCAATAGCGCCTAGCTGTTTCTATGTTTCAGAGTTTCTCAAGCATAAATGGACAACTGGAGAGGACAGCATGGCTACTGCTTTGCTCTTTTTATACAAAAATTAGGTTCCCATTATTAGAAACAACTGCTTAATTGAGAACACAAAAGGCACACCTCGATCCATTTTTTTCGTAAGTCTTCACCGAGGTGCCTCTGTTCAGGAAAAATGCCTGGCTTGGACAATAGTGTATCAGCAAGAGGGGCACCGTACACTTGACCAGCCTGCCATGGAAAAAATTAAACATATAATACACCATAATGCGACACCAATCATATAACATCCACAAAAACCAAAAAGTTTTACGCAGAAGAATTTCCACAAACATCAAAAAATAGTTGAGAAAGGATAAACTACCTTCCTCTTTTGAGCACGAGATTCATTGATGGCCCTAAAACGTTTTTTTATGGCCTGAAAGGTAGGAAAAAACTTAAAATTCATATAATCTACTTCATGCTTTTCAATGGAAAGTACTAAAAGCCAAAGAAAGAGGTAAAAAGAACTCTTACATTTAAACCAAAATGGAGATCTACCTAATAACTATACAAATTAAGTGATTTACCTCTTTGCATCTGAAGACGAGAGGCTTGTTAAACACTTGAGCCTGGCTCAGCGATATCTCTCTAGTTTCCTGGAAAATTCACCAAGTCATCATAAAAACCCACTTGTGATGGACCCACAAAAATTTGAATCTCAAAAGACCTTAACAAGATATATGATAATCCAAATTAAGATCAGGCCATAAAAAAAAAAAAGATGGCCTTGATAAAATATGCTTTGATATGGATTGGAAAATAAAATAAAAGAAAAGAAACAAGACTCTTCAGAACAGTGCAGAGGGACGTGCACAAATGGTTATTAGGAGTAAATTTCTATTCCAATGTTTTTGGATGAAGAAAGAACTACATGGGTGTTTCAGATTGATAGTCTTTCTTATGAGCCTATTAAAATATTTCTGTAGATTACTTGATTATAAAATAGTACCTCAATTCCTTCAACAGTCTCTCTGTATCCAAACTGCACATATTCTCTGGTAAGAGTCTCCTCTGGGCAATTTGGAGTTTGGGGGTGAAAGTCAGGTGGCCCAAGTCTGAGATTATACAAATTAAAAAAGATTTTTCAAAAAACAAAAAATATATATATTTTGAACTAAGAACCATAGTCAGCAGAAATAGATTTATGATGCAAAAAAATATAACAAAAACATAACATATTAAAAAATAACACATTAGTTAATAAATCCAGCAGTAAAACCTTATAGCAACTTATGCGCCTGTTTTCTTTTGGTCGGTATGATAATGAAATAAAACAAAAGAAACCCAGACTATAATGGCATATGAATGTCTCTTCTCTACAGATATTTAAAGCCTCTTTTCTTTACAGATATTTTAAGCAAAAGGACAATAATCAGTTGCAAAAATTACCGGCCGTTCAAAGGGTCTTTTTCGCACTTCAACTTGTAAGGGTTTAACTGCGATGTGCGCCTACACAATTAAGAACAATTTGCCACATTTTATGACAGAGGAAACACTCAATTTATAAATAGAATAGTCAAAACATTGAATAACTCCCCCACGAAACACTTTCATAATACAACCATTATAGAGTCAATATAATCTTGGAAATATTGGAAGTTACAAAATTGTGAGCCAAAATAGTCTCTAAGTGATGACACAATAAAGATAATTTAAGTTATAATTACAATATGACCAAAAAAGGAAATGGAGATGATATTGCCACTCCAAAATGGTAATCCTACATTCCTCCATAATAATAATAAATTATAATCAGAGAGGAAGGAGTGCAGGATGACTATTTTAGATAAAAACAATTCCCAGAGGAAAAATCAAAATTTTTTTCTCCACAAATGAAAGGTAATACAACATACTTGTGGAACCTAATTACCTCGAAGCTAGAGATAAGTTAGCAGGCAATGCAGCTGAATCAGCTCGCACAGAATCCCTCCCTGATGTCCCACCTATGGCGTTGTTATTAACTGCACTAGTGCAGCCGGTGGCATGATACCTTTGCATTTCTCCCAACTATCATCGGCATACTGCCCCCAGCATTGAACTGCTACAAGAAGCTGTCACGCTAAACAACTTAGTTAAAATATCGTTGCCCTGTGAAGTCTGACAAAAGCCATCACCAGAAGAAGTAACAGTCAAATTAAGTTGAAAGCAGTTTGAGATAAGAATATACGCAACACATAAGGATTCAGAAGCCAGTCCTCATGAATATAACACACACATCAAGAGCTACATAATGCAAATTGATAGCAGGCAAAACATTTAGCTAGTAACCAGGATATAGTTTTTGTAACCCTAAAATGTATTGCATGGAATGCATAACATATGAATTTCAATACGCAATGCTAGAATATACAAGCGAAAACTTGCTTTTTGGGGAACAAGACAGGATGGATGGAGTATGGAGCAAAAGGATTTCAGCTCTCACAAACAACCAATACGGAGCATCCAGTAAGTGTGATTCAAGTAAAGCAACGTCTTTGTTTTTATATTTATTATTACAATCTATTGTAAACCTATTCAACATTTTATGTTGAAAGTTTGACTTCTAAAGTTTCTGGGGCTAAACCAATCCGGTACAAAGTGATACTTTGCTCAAGTCTGGATTTATTCTACTAGCTACTAACATATATAATTTTACACACGCATGTTCAAGCAAATCGTGTCTAAGAATTGCCTGAAAGTTTGATTCTCTATTGTTTAAAACAATATTAAATTTACTCAGGGAGGATTCAAAACTAAAATAAAAGACATAAATAGCTAGTAGTTTCCAAATTTGATATCATAAACAAAACGTTAAGCTCTTAGGACAACTAATAAAATTTGTGTCCTGATAATTCGCAACACCCAATTTTTTCCAGTTCATATCTTTTAGATGTATATATTCCCTAATTTTCATACGACGTAGAAAAAGCAACAGAACTTAACCAAATCAATTTGATCTGCAATACGTTATCTAAAACGCAATAGAATTCCCAATATTTAAACTCCAAAGCTAAACCACTCAGGAAGCTCCAATCAGTTCAATGCCTATAAAAAATTAAAAAATAAAGGGCCAAACTTTCAAACAAAAATAAAATTAGCGATACCAAACCTGAGCACTAACACAACCAAATCTGCTATTCAACCTACAAAATTCACAGCGCCCTAAAATCCAGCTATATTCCCAACGGCACTAGATAAAATTCGCACACCAAATCATCGAATCTTACATTAAAAGCACCATAAATTGAAGCAGGAAATTTGGCTAGGGTTTTGAAAGAAAAAAATATACCAATTTTCAGACAGAGAGCTATTGCGAAGCTTTGAATTGGGTTTTCAGCGGCAAGTGAGGCTAGGGTTTTTTTTATGGCAATGGTGTAAAAAAGGCGAAGACTTTCGGACAAAACTGTAAACAATAATAAATACAACGATTTGAGATTGCACAAGCGTGGCTTTGAAAGGTTTGGGATTTCGAAGAGATAGAGATGGGTTTTAGAGAAACAAATGGGAGAATTGAGAAGGCGAAGAAGAACTGAAGAAGGCTCTCTCTCGGGCTTTTGGACTTTGACTCTTAATCTTCGCTGATGACGACGATGATGCCTCTGTTGCTTCCTCTGTTAGAATAAAGGGCAAGGGTGGGCGATCTGGGACTAGTAAATTATTATAAAATTATTTTCTGTATTTTCCTATTTTCTTTCCGATTTGGCCCTTCTTTCTTCTTCTTTTATTTTGGTAGAAAGCTGAAAAATGGCAACTTTTGTGGGGGTAGATTGGGGATAAAACTGGGATACCCTAATTAAACAGGATCAGATTTCTTAGTGTTGGTATGAAGTGTGTCTTTCTGTGCTTTTAAAGGGGAATTGGTCATCTCATTCCTGGGTAAAATTGGTAGGGGAAATTATGGGTGGCATGTGCAAATTCAAACCCATTAATGTTTTAGGATTTGATTCCTCATAATTTAATGTCATTTTTTCATGGTAATTTTACTTCTGTTTTTTAAGGATTGGTTGATCAGGACCGGCAAGTGAGTTATTTGATTCGTTTAGTGAGTTGTTAAACACTTATGAACCGCTTCAAACTTAAAAGAGAAAAGACAATTTCAAGCAATATTTGGTATATTTTATTACTTTTAACATTCTCATCAGGTGTTATGCATCTAAAATTTTCTATTTATAGGGTTCCACCAACTTCTTTTTTCAGGGTAGAGGATAGAAAGTATATACTATATCTTGGACTTAGTTATTCCCAAGGACAGTATCTTGAAGGTTTGAGCCATCAGCTAGGACACTATACAACTCTGAGGCAGTGATGTAGCTGTCCATGCCCTCCTCAGTAACTATGGCCCATTTTTGGATATGCATGCATTTGTTTAAAGGCATGCCATTATCTCTAGCATACTTCCACTATTAGGACTAAAACCTTTAAGACTTCCTTCTCCTTTCTAGAATGAGAACTTACCTTTAAAGTGCAATGCAAAGTTCTGCATGCATGCATGTACACACATATTGGGGATGTTGGATTTGAATATTGCACAGTACTTAACACATATAGTTTTTTTTACAAGTGTATTCAATTAAGTTATCTTTTCTAATACCTGATCACGTAATCGAGACTAACACGTGAAAAGAATGAATGCGAATAATAATTGATCGAAACAAAAAATACACGTGTTGTATACAGTGATGGAGCTAGGTGTCCCCAAAAACCTACATATAGCTCGATGTACTCTTTTAAGATATTTGTAGTTATGGGCAATTTTGGACAAGAAAATAAAAACAATCACGTAATGACTCCCAAATTAAGATATTTAGCCCTCCATAAAAAGTTTGGTGACTCCACCCACTGACTTTGCGGAAAATTTTATCCAAATATGGCAGATATTTGCACGCACCAAAATTAAAACTAGTTGTCAAAAGTGTATCTCATATATCACGGTCGCAAAGTCAAAGACTCAAAACACCCAAAATTTATTTGAACTTGTGTTGATGCTGTTTCAGTTGTACAATTTGGTCATTTTGCACGTTCTAACCTAACCATCAGTGCTACAGAGGCACTCTTTTGCACTGGGAATATTTGAATATGCAGCAAAGCATAAATACAACCAATCAGAAAGTGACAAGGTGGGGTTTTGAGTTCGAGGGCAAATGGCCTATTCATCAGTGTAAGCTGTCCAATGCTTTATGGTTGGACTTTGGACTTTGGACCTTGGTAGGTTGGGCCAGTGGTTTCAGTTAAGCAATCAGTTATCTGATCGGATATTTAGGACTCGAATCCAACTGCCAACTCCTTTATTATATAAGCTAAATTATTACAAAAATTAAAAGATAAGTTATTGGGTGTATTTGATGCTTGTCCCATTACTTAGCGTAATACACGTTTATTCTTTGAGTGAATTTCATATACCACATTAACATGTCACGTGGTGTATCAGATGCACACAATAACTTTTTATATTGAAAATCTAGAATATGAACGTAGTAGATTCATTAATATGAGAGGCAATTACAAGATTACACAAGAAGAACACTGCTCCATAATAAGGTTCTTGCAAACAAGAAAATGGAAAATATACACAATAAAATACAACTAGTGCAAGAATAGTGAGCTCCAAATGTATTTAAATCCCAGCTCACCCAGAATAGAAGATGACAGGATTCATAAAACTCAAAAACCAGTTACCACTCACGCAAATTTCACCTTGACATCTCAAAAAAGTCACAATATCTACATCACCGCTCATGATTCCACAACACCAAAGGATAGTAGATCCCACCAAATTCATCAACTCCACTTCCACATAAAAGAGATCTTACCCATAAATAGAATAAGTTACGCAGCAATATTTGACATAAAAACAATGAAACTATTTTGTGGGCTTAAGTTATGAGCTTCAAGGAGCAAACATTGGTAAACTAAAGAATCATTACAGTGCGAGTCTCTCATATTGAAGTCAAATAGATTATATAGATACATAGGTAGTCAAACTTTTCTTTCCAAGTTTCAACAACTCCATCATCAAAGAAATTGATGATGATGAGAGAGACATTTGAGTTAAAGTATGGCAAGCCTTTTCGACAAGAGTCATATCAGAGATCCCAACTTATTATCTAAATTATCGACATGTCTCAAAAATTTATAAATTTTTTTAGTACAAATGATACTGAGGGAAGTTGGAATCGAGTATAGACTTGGGTATACGTTCAAGTGCTCTTGATTACTTGGACTATAAGTCCATCTCAAAGAATCTTTGATATTTAAATTAAAGGATGATGCGTGTAACAAAAAAAGTGTAGTTAACTGCAGTATAGAAAAATCTTTATCATATGGTCTCAAAATTTTCTTTATTAAGCAAAAAAAAATTATCATGCCTTATTTGAACCAACAAAAATACATTGCTGTGAGAAGAGTGGTTTTCATTAGGATAGGAATCAAAGTCATCGAAGTCCAAGTCCTTCTTCAGTTGCAGCCCAACAAAAGAAAACTTACAAGAATCAATCTCTCTCTCTGTTTTTGAAAAATCCTTTTCCTTCTCTTGGAATCTCAAACCTTTCAAAGCCACTCCTTTGCAATCTCAATTTCTATCTGGCTGTTTTTCACCAGTTTCGCCCTGAAGTTTTCGCCTTTTGTACACCATTGCCATAAAAAACTTTGGTCTCAGTTCCTCCTCAAAACCCAAATTCAGAGCTTCACAACAGCTAGCTTGTCTGGGATTATGCTCTTCAAAACCCTAGCTTTGTTTCCTACTTCAATTATTGTGCTTTAAACTTTTGGTCTGTGCGGTTACTGTTGGCCTCTTAATCTAGTATGAGATATGATCAATCAAAACCCTTTAATTGTTTAGCTGGTGTTGATATGTTTGTGTTTATATATACTATTTGGTGTTTCATGGTATGATCCATGGGCTAGCTAATTTAGTTGTTAATGGAGTATATTGGTTTGAGTTTGATTAAGTGTCACGCCTAAACAAGGGGTAGGTAGAAATTCTGCGCAAGGTGTGTGAGAAAATAAAATTAAAAATTTAAAAAAAAAAACAAAAAGGTAAAACATGGGTTTTAAAATTTACTCATCTTAAAAAATAAATCCAAGGTCTTACAAGTGTACAATAAATGTATAAAGTTCTATAACTCTCATCTAATTCAACTTTAGCTTGCCTATCCTCCGTCTTTTGGGTTTTACATCTACAACGTCTATAAAGGGGTGAACGAAATCACAGCTCAGTAGGACATGAATCTTTTCACAGTAAATTAATATAACTAAATTAAGTGACATGCAGTCACTCAGTCAAATATCATATCAATAATAATAATGTATGTATGCTCTTCATCTATTCTCGTTAATTCATATATTTGGACAAGCAAACTTGCATGTCCTATACCATGCTTATACCACTTGGTCTCGCGTGCTCATTTATATGAACCAACACTTATCTCAATTATCCCAAAATTCCCCTTTTGTTAGTCGTCTTGATTAACTCTTTGTGGCCAGTCCCAAATCATCCAATAAAGCATGTGCATTATGGAATCCTTGAGACATGGTACATACCAAGAGTTAGACTCAACTCCACAAAATATCATTTCCTTTACCAGCTTTTCCAATAATTATTTTCTCAACCCAAGAACTCCAATTAATTTCCATAACATGATAATAATTATGCCTTTCATTTATCTCATGTATCAAAACATAACCACACCAACTTTGATTGAATAATTAATAACAAGTAAACACCCAATAACAAAGAATACCAACCAAACTGTAATACCACGCATAATAATTAATATAATGTTCATGAAATTTAATCAAATCAATCTCTACAAAAGACTCCCCAAAAAACCTTACCTCGATTCCAAAGCATTGCGCAAAGTTAAGAAAACACAAGCTAAGCCTATATGCCCTCCTAGAATTTCTTCATCATCATCATCTCTCTTTCTCTCTCTCACAAACAGATAACTTGGTTGCCACTCTTTTATATAAGCTGCTATGTATCAGCCTCAGGAGTTTTATTTCTAAGGGTGGTGACACCTATTGAAATTGTAATCTCCACCTCAAGCTAAGATAAAGCCTAGTCACCAAATTGTAAGCATGAGTTGTCCAAATGCATGGTAATGCATCGACTAATTGATAACTAATTTAATGGAAAAAGCCACCTCCAGCATACTAACTACGTTCAAATATATTTCCAAATGAAGATAAGAGAGAACACTCTCTCTCTCCAAGAAAACAATGTAAGGATGCCACGTCTAAACTCTTAATCCATGTTATTAATTTATATATATAATCAATTTAAATATATAACTAAATATGCAGTAAAATATTTAATCCCCAAATTATTAATACATATACTTTTAAAAATACGGGTCTTCACATTAAGACTCTGCTGTATTCTGCAGTCTGTGTGTAGGAAGTTGCAATGAGCACCAACAAGACGCCACAGAAAAAGAATCGTCCTCAAGTAGTTAAATTGGATGAAGCTTTGGAATTGGTATGATAGTTTTGTTAGTTTTCTTTCATTGTGCTATGAACAATAAACTGATTTATAGGGACTCCTAGCAAGTCTGGTCTATATGGCCTAGAATAGCTAGAACTGTTGCAATGAACATCTAGTAGCATTTGAGATATGATGATATGAAGTGATAGGTTTCTTGAAGGAGCTATCTTTGTGTGTGTGTGTGTGTGTGTGTGTGTGTGTGTGTGTATTCAAGTGAATGAACTTGAAATATAACTGTTGTTCTAAAAGAATGATTTGCGATTGGATTGTGAATTGCCGCAGCATACCAACAGTGAGGAAAATTATGGTGTTGGAATTTGAACTAATTTGAAACCAAACTAGAGTGCTTGTAAATTTGATTGTGTCACCATATGATAACTATGTAAAGATTATGTGACTTTTATCCGGTGATACAGATAAATAATATTTACATCAATGCAGACTCTCTATTGGTTTTCTCAGGCTTGGACTAGGTGCTAAAGTTCCCTGGCCATCCAAATTTTCACCTTCAGATGATCCCCTTGAAAGGAAATTACACAAGAAGTTGGATGCTGGAAGAAGAAATGCTGCCAAAATTGCCGAGGAGTCTGCATCGGCTGCTGCTAGAGATGACGGTGACGACGATGAAGATTTAGACAGCAGAACCAAAGCGTTTGAGAAGATAAGACCAGCAGCTCCGGTGACCCCATCTTTAGGGGGAAAGAAAAGGAAGAAGTAACCTTTTCACCTTGACTTGTAACCAAAGAAAGTTAACCATCTCACCCTTGTCAAAAGTTAATTTTAGAGCTTTGGTTCTGTTGTTCTGGTAACTTCATACAAGTTTTTATCTGTAATTATAGATGTTCAGTCAACAAATCAAAGCTTGTGAAAAGGGGGTAGGAACAAATATTCCACATTTCCAAGTGCAAGTTTATTGAATCAAAGTCACAGCTTGTTCAGTGCATATAATAAACCTAACATGAACTTCTTTTATTTTCTTTGTAATTACAACCAGTCAGTCACCAGACTCAAAACTCACAACTCGTTGAGCTCTAACCTTTGCAAATACAACATAAAATACAAAGGGGAAAAAAAAGGAAAGAAGAGAACAAGACAACACAGTTATGAATGAATGAAATCAAGAACACCCTCAACTAACACAAAGCTCGAACCCTCTACAAGAATCTACATTTATAAGAACAACTCTACATTACAGCCTCAGTGCTTGAAATGGACAATGACTCTCAGAAATGGTACTTATCAGTTTTGTATAATCCATTTGTGGAGAAGCGCCCGAGTTCTTGCAAGGAGCATTTGCAAACCCTATCCATTAAGGATGTTTCATGTGATGACTGTTGCCCAGAATTCCCAGTGATCCATAGTTTTCCGATGTGGCAGATTCTATGCTACCTACATGATTTCAGTTGACAAAGTTGCAAAGCCAATTCATCTCGGATCCAGGATACTCCAGGAAAGCTAAGAAGATCTCTTGGTGAAATGTTGCTTCTCTGGATGCACATATATGACTTGCTTTCCAACTGCCTCAATAAGAAGGTGGGTTGGTTTTCGGCATGGACAAATAAGCCAGATTGTGTTTTACAAGTTCAAAATGCTATCTTTTTCATTTGACTCGGCCAAAACTAAAGCATTTTCACTTTTGGGACTACCATCTACATAGCTTAATATGGTATCTTCCATCAATTCTTGGAGAATGGCTTCACCCATGTCAACACCGATGGTCTCAATATCAAATCGAAGGTCCATCCACGTTCCAGTTCTTGACATGTCTTTTGTGACAATTTGATCCAAAGTATGAGGCAATGGAAGCGGAAGGAGATGCCAATAAACTCCTGTCCAGACCTCATGTATAGCAGTTTTCATGTCTGGTACTAGCCTTATGCTAGGTTTCACAGATGACACCCAAGGGAAGCAACCATAACAACGCCCACAAACCTCCACTAGAACTTCATTAATACAGTCAAAAAGGAGATTCTGGTCATAGCAAAGCTGGTTAGGGAAAAGCTCTACCTCATCACACAATGACGGCTCAATAAGTTGGTCAGAAGACAGCCACTTCACACAGATGTCATTCCAATTGAAGCCGTAGGCTTGCATCACTGACTTTACAAAATCAAATATTACTTCCTTGTCTTCTGTACAAGTTTTTGCATTATTACTTTGCTCTGTGGCTGAAGGGTCATGATCTTCAAATTGGATCTGTAGTGGTTGTATTGGCAGCTCTACTGCAAATCAGTGAGTGAGTTAACATTAATGAAGAAGCGCTATGAAAAAAAATGAAAAAAAATGAAAAAAAGATTCCAAATCAATTTGTATTATAATGAACCATACCTCGTCGAGAAATGGTTTTTGCAGGGCTGATGTCATCATCTGTGAATAGTGGCTCAAGAACTGAAACAGGGCTTGGCCGCTCTGCTATATCAATAGCCCTTTCTAAATCTTCAAAATGCTTGGTGGTTGAAGAGCTGGAAGGGGATGCTAATGAAGAAGATTGCACTGGGTTCTCTTCATTTGATTCCTGGAAGATGAGTAAGAATGATTATCAGGATAAACCCTAAACATGATGGATATAAGCAGCAGATCCACCAAAGAAAATGCAAATAGACATAAGAATAATACTTGGGTCCTGCCCGGCTCATCCCATCATCTTTACATGTTGATATAGACGATAGTCCCATAAGATATTATTTGCATGAGCCAATTTTTGTAAACCAAACTCTTTTAAAGAGTTCAGTTATTGGGTTACTGTGTTAGCAAGAGTATGACGAAAACATTCTTGTGAGTGCCTGACTTAGCTTTGGGAAAAAATGAATTACCCCATGGCCTTCATAGGCAGGGAATGTATCACCTCTAATTATCTATGTTGATTTTCAAATTGAAAATCATTTTAACACATTTTTTTACATGTCATGAAAATTTGAGTACAAAAAGAAAACAAATTATATGCACAAACAAGTAAGAAATTGTTACCTGTCTTGAGCATTCAGAATATCTTTTATCATCAGAAATTTCAGGCATGTCACCAGTTTCGTCATCTCTGGCAATTGAAGAGCCACTTGGTTCAGAGGGAACATCCACAATAATTTCTTCTTCCTGAGCTACAATTTCAATTTCTTTTTCAATCTCTAAATCACCTACAGAAATTTTGTAAACGCTAAATATCAAAGAATTTAAAAACAAGCGCAGGGACTTATCAAAATGTTTGTCATTGAATATTGAACAGCTGAAAGAATCAATACCTTCAGGATTCATCTCATCTACGATGGTTGGATGGGTTTCTTCTACTTCATTATCATGAACCAGATTATCTGAGTTACTTGGTATTGAGTTAGGAGGCTGTACTTTATAATCAGGGTTGCTGTCAGAAACAGATGGCAGACTCTCTAAGTTGGGTGCTACATGACTGAGAGGGCTGGCATTTTTCTCTTGCTTAGGAGACCATGTATTCTCATTGGCCTTCCAAACTTTGTCATAGGCGGATAATCTCATATGTGCAGTAACAAAGCCATTCTCCAAGTCCCTTCCAGGACTGCCAAAAGGAGAAATGTTGTAATCGGGGAGGGAGAGAATCCTTCCCAAGGTTTTAGGAAACTGTCGTCTCGAGATATCTACCACTTCATCTCCATTGCTCAGCATCTCAGAGAGATGCTTTTTGGCTTCAATGTAGATGTTAGATACCCTTTGATCCAGAATACCATGATTTTCATGCTCCAAACTTATTTCAGATTCTTTCACTTTGCCAGTCTTGTCTACCCTCTTGATACCACTGGGAGGTTTAGCAATTCTTTCGATGTAGAAGTGCTCTTTACCAGGAGAACTTCCAGCTTTTTCTTTACCAACTCCTCTGTCACTATCTTCCAAACTCTGACGTTTATAGGGCAATCTGTTTGAAATTCCAACAGTAGATGCCCCATGCTGTTGCTTTCCCATAGCATTCTTCAATTTCCTTTTTATTTCAGATAGAAAAAAGTGGGAACCAACTCTTTCAGTTGTCCCTTTATTCCTTGCAATGTAATGGGATTCTGGGGATGGGCTATTTTCAGTTTCAGAGTTTCGTAAGCCTGGAGGCCCAGGCTTCAGAATGACAATTCTCTTTGAAGCTTCAGAATTCTCATTTGCCTTTGTTGGGTTTCTTTCCTGAGGCTTGATCTTTCTCCTGAAAAAGTAACGATGTTTACGGATGACAAGCTCCTCAGGTTGCTTTAAATCGCCAAGCTTCTGTTCTGACAACTTAGACTCTGCAAAGGACTGGGATTCTTCATCTTTCTCTATCTGAGAATCCTGCAAGTTTTGGACATATTTTGCCAACAGTGAGTTTGGATCTCGCAAAAGTTTCAGAAACAATTCTTCATCTGAACTTAAGACCTCAAGTGCGTCCATTAGTTCTCTGAAGTGGTGGATTTTCTGATCTTCTGTGAGATGTTTTCCATCAGTAAACTTCTGGTTCATGAACTCCTTGATTGCCACACATAACTCTTCAAAATCAGAGTGCTTGTAGTTCGATTTTTCAGGAGCTTCACCATTCACATCATGATTCGCACAATTAATATATTTCTGATGGATCTGGCAACTTACCTCTTCCCTTATCTCATCTATGCCAAAATTACTTCTAGTTTTCTGCTCTGGATTCTGATTGCAAGAGCATACAGATTCCGAGTTCTCAGAAGCATTCAAATTATGGGTGTCCATGTCACGGCTTTTCTTGCGAGTCTTCTTTGGTTTCTTGTGGTCCTTTCTGATCTGGCTTGAATCAGACTGTTTAGTTTCTGCTTCATCATTGCTTATCTCCTTTTTTGTGTCTTGCTCAATGGACATTTCTTCTTCCATGAGTTTCTTCACACTAGGCTTACAAGCATCGGCTGTCACTATTGCTGTTGTGCTCACATCACCGTCCTGAAGACAATTTAGTGTGGAATTATTAGTTATATAATCACTACGGTCTATTATGCGGTAAGCTCCCAGTTCCTCCCCTCCCTGTCACGGAAACTAGCATATTAATTTCAAAGCACAAGTTCAGTTGGATATGCCCACACTTACAAGGGTGCCTTGGAAGTTTTTATCCAAATTACTCAACATCTCAAACTGATTCCTTGAAAGTCCAGTACCTGCAAAAAGAAAAATAGAAATTCAACAACAATCTGGAATATTGTCCTTTTGATGATTCCAAAGCAAATCTACTAAAAACCAATTCCCAATCATAGGTCAAACTGAGAAAATCTCGTTCAGGTAAGTGTTAACTATAAAATCTTGCTGCAGAATGCCCAAGAACACAATCACTCACTGCATACTCATTTCAGCCTGAAGAAATTTGGCAATAAATGGCAGAAAAGCACCATTTCCAATTGAAAAATAATTCAGAGTTCTTACCAACAACATGCTTACTTCCATGCCTCCTATCAGAAATCAGCTTCCAGGTGGGGCGACCGTGCCGGAAGTCAAATATACTGATAAAACCCGACATGCAGCCTAATTGATCTTTTTCAAATCGCACAGAGCGTTTCTGGGACTTCTTTGCCATAACTAATGGGTGAATGTTTAACTTTATTTGGCTTTCTATATCCAAAATCTGTTCCTGGCCTGGCTGCAAGAAACACCAACGAACATAAAAGAGTCATTAATAAGTAGCAGTTACAAGGACACTACAGAGGAATGCAGTCATCTTGATTAGGAAAATCAGTCCATACAAACATAATTTTTATTTCACTGAAATCATAGCAAAATTTGACTCTAGAAGATCAAATAAAGACATGACATGCATGAAGCTATTACCTCAACTTCAGAGCCTTGAATTCGATATGGCGAAGATAGAAATGCAGCTGGATAAGTCTATTGCATATACAACAAATTCCAATTTCAACCCCTCAAGTTTTCTAACAGAGTGAAGCTCAAGATACTAAACTTTCTGTGGATGGCAAGGTATCAAAGCCTTCTTTTTACATTCATAAAAGCCTTAACCAGCACCTCACATTCTCCACAAAAGGCTCAAAGCACTTGCAATTTGGTATTCACTTCAAAGAAAAGACTAATCAAGGCAATTATACCTCCTCAATTCCCATGATCACAAATGGGTCAAAGGTAAAAAAATCCACCCTCAAACTTATATGAACAAAACTAAGCAATGATGTCGAAAATTGATCAGAAGCTTCAGATACACAAAAGCTTGATAAATCCAAATATTCTTTACAAAAATTCGATCCAGAATTCATGAGTTGTACACAATGGAATTGATAATTCAGATAATCCACGCATGCGTTTGGTTTTTTTATATTCAAAATCCTCTCTCAAAAGGTCAATGCTTGACACAACAAAGCATGAAAAATTCAGCACAGTACAATGCAGCATCAAAGACCATTGAAAACGACCCTTTTGAAACACCCAAAATAAGCTCTGCTAAATTCTAACATAGCTATTCACATGAGCAAAAGGTTTTTTTTTTTTTTTGGTGCAAAGTTCTCTTCAATGGCAAAGCTTCAAGCACCCAGAACCTCCAAAGCAAAAAATATCACAGGTGTTCACAAAACCCAGACCAAATTCAGGCAAATTGTACGAAACACATGGTGAAAAATAAAGACTTCTTCCAAGTGGGCATCTTTTTTGACAGCCAAAAAGAGAGGTCCAAATGCTTATCTAGCACCGACCCACTATTTTTTAAGCAGAATTCTCAAATGGGCAGCCATTAAAGACTGAGGAAAGTGGAGGGAGAGAAGGAAGTGATGGTGAGAAAGTGAAAGACAAAAACTTTACAATGCTGTTGGTGTTGGGTGGGAGATTATAAGAATACGTGACATTTGGGTTTGGATTGATTTTGATGGGGTCCATTGAGAGAGCTTTGTATTGAAGAAAAGTTTGGCCTGTCTCCATTTTCTCTCCTCTGCTCTTCCAACCATCATCAAAGTCACCACTCACCACCATCCCAATTCTCACACCTCTCTCTCTCTCTCTCTCTCCTCTCTTTTCGCTCTCTCTGACTTTCTCTCCTCAAAAACCTTTACTTTGCAGCTGTAGAGGAAATGTGTGTGCGAAGTTGCTGACGTGTACGCTTTTGCAAGAGAGTTCCTGAGCGTTGAGAAACACAAATGCGTGATCGAGACGAGATTAAGGGTTACAAATGTAAATATAACATGCGAGGCATAGGGTTAAAAGTGTAAATAAGTGAAGAACAGGAGGGATCATTCATCTGGAAATGCACTTGAAAAAAAAAAGGAATTAAAAAGAAAAAATTTTACGAAATCTTTTTCTATATTATCTACAGTAAATATTATTATCAGACTTATCTAGAATGGTTTTTTTTATTATGACAGCAACCAAAAAAAAAAAAAAGTTTTTTACCCTTTTTTTATAAATGGGTTTTGATCCTTTTGAAGTGATGTTTAGTTCATGGGAGGCAAGTCCATGATGACTTCCACTTTTTTTTGACAGCTACTTCCAATTTTTTCTTTTTGTAATCTTAACAATATGTTTAGTTACTTTAAGTTGAGTATTGGAATTATCTCAATTTTTTATTTTATCTGCGTTAATTGATACAAAGGTGTTACAATATTACAATATACAATTTCTTATGTGTTTGTTAACACAAAAAATCAAACTATCGTTATTCAGTATTTAGAAATAAGGAATTGTCTTAAAGAGAATAGTAGTTAATTCGATGCTCATTTATTCTTTCCCAAATTCCGACTGCCGTGATTCATAACCACTCCCATTTCAAATAAGTTCACATGATTATTCATCCATTTATATTGTATGTCATGGATTTAGTATAATCCCACAAGTTTTTTGTACACATATATGCATAATTCCGCTTTGCAGTGCAAGTAAGTAACAATGTCATTTTCCCATGCAAAAAGGAAAAAAGTTACTTTGAGTTGAATTGTAAATGAAGGAATGATAATAAACGAGTCAGTGGTTTGGTGGTAAAACACTCGTCGTGCAGTCTTCTTCCACATTTAATGTAAAATTCATAGACATCCATGTGTGGATTCAAGTCGTTATAAATGGATGCATGCAGTAAGGCCTGCTTCTGAAACTCCTCCTACCAATTGGTATATCCATGGTCCCATCCCAGGGATGAGGGGTCAAGAATCCCTCACCCTATTATTATGAACAAAAAGAAAAAAATAGTAGAAATTGATTTAAATTCAAAACTGCCTCCTAATTATTCCCCATAATCAAGTATTTTTATAGCAATGATGGCTGAAATTTGAATTCAAAATCAAAAACTGCCTAATCAAAGGTGCATGTGTGTGAGGATTTCATGGACACCAATTTAGCAGTCTAGTGATACTCTTGTCATAATATTGAAGAAAGTTCTTGATTCGATTCTCTCCTCCACTCGGAAATATAGTTTATTTTTTATTTTTTATTTTTTTACGAGGGTTAATTTTAAATCGAATTCTTAATCTATTCTAACTCAAAACACATTTTTTTGATATGCTGTCGTCATCACGTGAACCAACTCCAAGAGCTGCATACTTTACCAAATTTAATAAGCACGGTTTTAAAGTGAAAACAAATACCCTCTGAATTAAATTTGGTGCAGGTAAGTAAGATCATGAACTCACTCCCCCTTTGAGCATAAACAAAAAACAGGACAAGAATTTGCATGGGAAATGCATCTAACTGAGATGACAGTGAAATCTGAGATACCAAAGCTTTGTCTATGGTGGTGGCATGTGACTTTGGGAGGAGGAGCAGTTGGGCCTCAATGCAAGCTCACTTAGGCCCCTACTGCATCAAAGCAGTTGGGTCCACCAAAACCAACAGAGTTTACCAACTTCAATGCTGATTGATTCATTGTCTAATCACAAGGCCCATATGAGACAAAGAGCTACCTTTGCCTCTACCCTAATGTCCACTGAATCATTTGATGCGTCACATACAAACTTATGAATGTTGGGTAGGACAATTAATTAAATTAATACTTAATTAATACTATTTAAACAAATTTGATTAAGTGGCAATTTTGTTTGTTTATAATGGTAGGGAAGCCAATAGCAAAGGAACAACGGCTTGGAGTTGAAATGTTTCTTTTATTATTATAATTTATTCATTGTCATTTCATTAGGTTGGGGTGGGTAAAAAACTTCAAGTCCAATACCTTTATCTGATCATAATAATAACAATGACAATGCCAACAAACAAACAAACAAACAAATGCATGAGATTGTTTATTGTTTGGACAATGGAAGTTGCGCCTACTGAGGACAGTGCCCAAGTTTTGGAATTTGTTGGGAAATTTTTGTTTTTGTTTAAAGGGACCACTAGCTAATATGAAATTTTATCACCCAATTTATTGTTAATTACGATGTAATCATAACACCGTTATATAATATTATCAATTCATGTGTTATAATATGAGTGAATTTATAACCGTATGTGACACGTTCGGACATAACTATTACACATGTAGAAGCTATTCATGAGGGTAGTGGTGGAGACTGATGTATATGATTCTCTCACTCTTGTATGACATGCATAAGGCCAAACAAAGTAACACATCAGAAGTTTATTATTATTGTATTATATATATATATATATATAATAGTCAGATACAGGATGGCAGAAAAGGAAAAGGGAGAGCGAGCTTGCATACAGACAATGGGGCAGCTTTTGTCTTGCTTGCCCTTGAAGATATTCCAGAAAATTGTGGGTAGTGGGAATGCAAGGACCACAAGAAAAGCACTTATTCTAATACAATCATTTTTCAAACCCAATCTCCTTCTTGTTAAATGCAAATGAACACAAGATTGGGTGCATTTCATTTTGCATTTACCATTCATCTTACACTTAACCTTTGTATTTGAAGGATTAAAAAAATATGGATGCACCAAACGTTCGAACCTCCCAGTCCCAGAAAAGGACTAGGGTTTCCATTTCATCATTTCATGGTTGCTTAAAGACCTAAATGATCAGTTATTTGGTGCAACTTATTTATTTCTTTGGTTGGTTATTTTGGTGAAACTTTAATTATGCACATATAATTTTCGTTTTTCTTTTAAGGTTCGCAATTTTGTTGAGAATGAGTTATCAAATTTGGTCATAATCATATTGCAACAGCCTAATTTAATACTTACGTTTGTGTTATTTCTGGTTTGGAGAGGTTATAATGGAAAGCTCTCACCAAATTATGTCACCTAGTTGACCCTTAAATGTTCCATCGGTTATAAAAAAAATTGGTATAAAATAATCAATAATTGAAAGCTTTTTATATGACAATTTATGGGATGTTGATGTTTATTGGGAAAATTTAGACTTCTAGATTCCCTTTCTACTAGTATATACTTTGTACCAAAGCCAACGGGTATGGCTATCGGTGAAAAAAGACATTGACTTATAGATAGTAGTCTCAAGTTTGAACCATGTAGTGTGTGTGTGTGAGAAACTATCTCCCTTTATAATTTAGACTATCGCTTATACTAAAAAAAATACATTTGTACTAAAATGTTAAATGCTAAATTCTTCTTCTTCTATCATAAAACCTAACTTTGCTCACATCACCCACCTATTTTAGCACCGACAATAAGAATGAGTCAGTATCAATATATAGATGCATTCAGGACCATCTCTGAACATGGTCACCAAAGTTGGGTACTTTTATTTAATTTTGTTCTTAAAATTACTTTCATATGGGTAGATTAGATTTGTAAAAAAAAAAATACAGATAGAATGAGCAGAAATCTGTGGCAATAATAAATGGTTACAAGCTTGGGATGAAACTACAGTCTGGTTGTGATTTTATCCAGCTGTAACTAAAGTACTGTGTCATTGTGGCAGTACCTGATTGGTTTGCGATATTGCCACAGTAACATCCCGTTATGTTTGTGGGTGGGGCTACTTCTTCAAACCTGGGGGGATCTGGACGTTCCTAATCTAACGATTCTCTCTTTGAACATTGGATTCTCTCCATCCTTTTGAGAATCCAATGTAATAAAAGTTAAAAGTCTCATGGATGAATTGCATCACGCTCAACAAGAACAAGTAATCAAAGATTAGAGGGTGAAATGATCCTACATAGTTTACAACTAATATATGTGAGCGGTGATGAATGAGCCACCATTGGAAGTAGCTGAGTGGTTGCATTGCATGAGGCGAGCATTTCAAGATGAAGAGGTGGGTAGCTTTCTTGTTTCGTCACCAAAATATAAAATAAGATAAAAGGGGGGAGAGTATATTTAATGGTGTTTGAAAGATTCTTATAATGACATCATGTAATTGAAATGCAATCTTGTCAACTATTTTTTTTTCTTCTAAAAATTCCTATTAAAATTCGAACCTACCTAATAAGACAAGTTATTAGTCATAAAAAACCTTCGTTACTATAATATTCCGTTAAAGTTAGTCTAAATAAGCAGCCCCCCAAGGAAAATTTTCAGATAAGAACTCTCACAATGATGTTACTTTGAATGAAAAAGGAGGATGGGGAAATGGCCGTGTGACACCTTGGTCCTTGGAGGGCCCCACTTCTATCTATGGATTAGTATAATTATGTTTAACTTTCATCAGTTTCTTAAATGACAATGATGATTATGATTATTTATTGATTATTGTGTAGGTTTTGCAAAGGTCGTGCACCGACAGAAAAAACATGGGTATCTCTAGTTTATGGTACGAGTTCAATTGAAGAAGATAGGGACCTTACATGGGCATTGAACTTGTGCCACGCTTCAGGCCTTAGGAGGATAGGGGCTTGGCTTTTGCTAAGCTGTTCACTTCCGTGTCGACGACGACGTTGACTGTACTCAGACATGAGGTGGGTGATAGTGTCCTAGGATAATGTCGTGTGTGTGTGTCGATGATTGTTAGCGGTTGATGAAATGTACATATACTCACGTACAAAGACGAGTGGCTTGCATTGACGGTTAACAATTTCCCGCGCATGGCAAATCGATGAAATTGTGGGCTTTGAGAACAATAAGCAGTGGGAAAAGCTCAAACTGAGCCCAAGTTTACCCAAACACACCAGGGATATATGGGCCTGGACAGAACTGAGAACTGACATATCTAACATTGTGTATAGTTTAGATCATTCGCAAATTTTTACAACTATCATGGCTTGAACACGAAGTTCTTAGCCAATCTATGTGTCCCCAATGGACATCTATTTCAGTCATCTGATATATATGCTAGGCCTCAAGTGGAAGGTGTAAGTATGGAAAATAAAAAACGAGGAAGGTGAGCAATTGGCATGGCAAGAAACATACCAAAAGTAATCAAACCACTTAACATTCAAGTTATGGGTTACGTCCTCAGGCCCCAGCACATGGGGAGACATCAAACACCTGTACAAATAGCAAAAAGGCACAAACAATGACTTGGTGATTCACAGGCAATTGAAAACTGTTGATTAGTGTGAGCTTCATAATGAGATCCTATTTAATCAAGGACTCGCAATCATTCAAAAAATGTGTGGACGACTGTGTTTAGCAAAATTCTTATTGAATATGTAAAGTGTACCTTCAATTAATAATTATAGTGTTGCATAATTTTCTCTTTCGCCTCCTTGCCCTCCTCAAAATCCGTTGTGTCTCTTCCTTTACCTCCTCAGCCATGTCTACGTCTTCCTCAAGGAAACAATTACACTTGAGTTTTGTGGAAAATGATTATATATACACATACAGTATAAACATAAGTGGTACAGTTTTTACTGTCACACCTTTTTTCCCCAACAAAAATGTGTAGCCAACAGTCAAAATTAATAGATACTGCAAATGCTACTTTCACAAAGTACCTGTTTCTTTCTCGTCAAGCAAGCAGGAAAAGGCTCCATCAATCTCCTCATCTGATTCAATGACAACTCTGCATTCTCTTTCCTGCATCATGTATTTTCATCTCATCTCGGCCACGAAACTAGATACATAACTTATAATACCACAAATGAGCAATCAAAAAGCTTTTCACGCAGCACATAAGATAAAACCGCAACTTTTGCTTCAAGTGCATTAAACTCAATTCACACTTGTTATTAAGCCAACCACCTTAATGCCACAAACATACTTAAAATGAGAAAGCATACTGTCTATCCAATCAGCCCGAAAGATAGGAAAAACGAGAACCAAAAACCAAAAACTCAGGGATACCTTTCGGATGGAAGTAAATCTATTAGGTTTTTGCACTTTCCGGAACCCGCTGTCACTAAATGTAGCTTTTTCTGCCTTAACAGTCTTCCAGCCCCCTGTTTCTGTCTTTGGAACTACAACTGCTTGCACACAAGCCTTTGGAGGCACAGCTGAGCTGGAATCAAGAGAAGGCTTTTTAAATCTCTCCGAGAGCCAAACACTCCAATGACAATATATACCCAAGTATGGTGCTACTGGAGCCGTCTATCTCAACGAAATAATATAAAGAACACATTACTAAATACCTATCAAATAAACAATGGAAATAAACTTTGTTGCATACCTTTTAATAGGCTGTGGCTTTCCTTGTGGAATAGCACGAGAGGCAGCAACACCCTGCAACTTTCCAGACATAAAGGCTTTCCGGCAACAAATCATAATGTATGAGTGATTGACTAAGTTAATTGACCACAATTAGGGAAGTTTAAGTCACCTTAGGTGAAAGTATAGAGGATATTTCACATTTTTGGATGGAGGTATTCTGATTCTGGCTGCAAATCATTTTCTGCAAAAAGTGAAAAGACGAAGAAAAAAAAAAGGATTCAGAGACCTCATGGAATTTTATAACTGAAAGTTCAACTGTTCAATAGAAAACACCAGGAAATAGGAAAGGTCAACATTTATTATGTCATAAAAGAATTGCAATTCTTAAACACTTTCTCTGCCTCATCTCAAAGAAAACATAAGAGTTCAAATTCATGATCTTGATGTCTTAAATACTTGCATGTGCCACAGAACTATCCATTATTCATCATACAGACCTGCATTTCCTTGATGAAGGAGTCGTGCAGCTTATTCTGTGATTTCAGTAGAGATGCTTCTATGATTTCTATTTTTTCTGGTAAGGCTGAAAGCACCAAGAACATCTCCTGTAATTTGTCTTGATAGGTATTTTTGCTCAGTTGTTCAGACATAGACTTGATGCCCCCATCAAGGCTAGCTTTGAAATCTTCTTGCCCCTTACTCTGCGTTACCATATACCAGTTAAGTTAGAAAGGCCAGAATCATTGACGCTTGAAACAACTAAGTAGGGACTTTACGTGTTACTATTACCATTAACTGCAACGAGTTATCCTGAGCTGTCAACTTCTGCCGCATCGCTTCCACTGATTTAAAATTGAAAAAAGAACATAATGTTTGAGTTAATTATGATCTGAAACTTTTGACATTGTGTGGAGTAAATTAGTACCATTTTACAATTCAAAAATGAGCCTTAGTTGTACTATGTTTGACCAAATCTCTTCAAATTATGAGAAAATGGAACATCCTACAGACTTTCTGTTTCAATATGCCAGGTTGGTAACTTAATCCGTCTTTTAGCTTTATATTTCTTGGTTCCTAGATCAGATACTCAGAATGATAAAAACATCTTATGCTGATTAGCCAGTAGTACAACTTCAAAATATTAAATTTACATATTTTATCTTCATCTCCTATATCTCAATGTGTAGAAGAATAGATTACTCACTCTCCATAGATACTTCCTTCATTCCTTTGTTTACTTGCATGACATCACTCTGTACTGAATCCAAGATCATTCCAAACTTATTCAACGAAGTTTCCATCATTCCAATCCGGTGTTCAAAGTCCTCACTAGTCTGACCTGCTCAGGCAAATAAAGAATTCAGTTTCTCTTATTAGACATATTACTCATACAAGAGCAATAATTTAATTGACCTGCTATTCTTACCCATTACAAATTAAACTTAAGGACCTTCCCTAGCACATTTTTTTTTAATTACTACCTATACTTAGAAGCCCTTCTGAATACTACTTATTCCTTTCAAACTTTGGAGGAAACTTACATCGATGATCTGAACCAGACGCAGAACTCCACTTGCGCATGAAGTTGGTGGAAGATCTTGAGATTTGCATTTGACTCTCTTCACGTGCATGACTAATTGGTGGTAAGCAGGCAATCTTCTTCACAGAATTCTCTCGTTCTTGAGAGCCAAACCTCTGCAGAGATAATATGAACAAAAAGTTAATGAACAAACCTTTTAATGAGAATCAATTTCACTCAGTTTGAGACATAATTTTTATTTATTTAAATAAATGCTTTTTCCAAAGGGATAACCTACTTATTTGAATTGTTTTGTCATCAAAATAAAATGATGAAAACACAACTTAGGCTTTCTTTTCCTACACTAGGCTCAAACCTGAGACGAGATTTAACCTGATCATTGGTCAGAACGTCACTAAGAGAGTTCTGAGAGAGCTGAGAAAACATGCCATGCTGAGATGAGAATCCCTGAGAAAATGACTGCTCTGATGGTTGAGATCGAAGCTGCGATGCTTGTGGTCCATTTGGCACAGCATTTGGCCTCCTTCACATGAATTTAAAAGGAAAAAAGATACACAAATAAGAATATGAACAAGAGAATTCAGGAAAATCCACTGTATTAGCCTCATCACAGTTGACATATAAAATTAAGTTTTCCTTTTCACATATTTGCTAAAGCTTCACATAGGACAAAAACTTGCTCCCCCATAAACAGACTAAATTGGCAAGAGCAAGAAACATAGAAAGCAGAAGCAAATCTGAAACTCTTTCACTTAGGTTAGTTTCTTTGATTACGTTTGAAAGAAAATGAAATGCTATATTTCCTTTTCCTATGAGAAAGTGAAATCGACACCTACATCAAAAGGCAAAGTTCGAACAAAATCTTTGAATCCAATCATCTTAATCTCTTTCAGTTTTCTATATTTTCTCAGCGATCAAACAAAGCCTTTTGAATTGGAACTGGAAGCGATTGAAATACATGTGGTTCACAGGTCAAGACTTATTTTTCTAAGCATAGTCCCGCACACTTTGGAAATCAAACAAAACATATTCTGAAAGAGACACAGAACCTTGCATGCATGGGGAAGAAAATTTGAAATCGGCCTCTGAGTGACTCAAATAAGTGAGAAATCCTAGATGATACAAAGCTTAAGATTCAAAAGTTCATTTTCTCAACATTTTCTCGTGAGCCAAACAGAAAGCTCGTGCATGATTGGAAGAATAACTGAGATCGATCCTACTTATATTATCAACTAAATACAAGAAGTAGAAGAGAAAAACAGATCTAAGAAGCTAGATTAAGCTAAAACTTTCTAAAACATTGAGAATTTCAAATTTCAAAAACTTCGATATTTTTGTGAAGCATTTTCCTGCGTTTTCTCATGAACCAAACCGAGCACACAGCGATTGAAATTTTAGAAATAAAATAATCGAACCTTGTGTGTGGAGGAAGGACCGAGATGGAGCTGAGATCGCAGGCCTTGTTGATCTTTAACTTCATTCGTTCGATTCAGTGACTTCGAGGTCTTTTTCGATGTACGGAGCAAATTGAAACAGACTTGAGACTCTACGAGTTAGAAGAGAGATTCGACCCTCGATTGAAGAAGACGATCGATTTGACGGTTTGAATTTGAAGAGAGACTCAGAGCGGAAAAGGAAAGAAAGAGCGCGTTGCGAGACTCGTGAGGAATCTTATACGGAGCCTGGCGGGAAAGGGATTTGAGAATTGCTTGATTGTTTAATGGGCCGAACTAAAAGTGAGGCCCATTTATGATCCAACATTTTGAGCTTCGCTTAAACCCTAACTAAACTGTGATCTCACTTTGGAAGCCCATTATGCAGGCTTAGCTTAAACGGGAGCTTCTACAATGATGAGTTAAAGTGAGGAGATTATTTGAGGAGACCGATCCGACCGTCAAAACATTTAAAATATTTAAGTCCCATGATTTCTTTACATTTGTTGATTGTGAGATTTGATCTCCTCAAATAACCTCATCACTTTAAACCCTCATTATAGTCTTTCCGTAGCTTAAACCTAGCTAGGAAATAGCGAATATGGACGAGTTAAGGTAACAAAGTAGAGTTGTAAGGGCTTTATAGTTTAAGTGGTTAAAAATATACATGTATTCATGTGTTCGGATCTCCACTCTGTAATATCGTTCCTACAAAAGATAATAAAAAGAAAGAAAATGTGTAGAATTCCAATAGAGAAAATGCCAATTGACTTATTAAAATTGAGGTCAAGCTTGGGTTGGTAGTTTCGAGCAAACCTATGCTCAATCCAACTATGCCCTCAAAATAATTTATTTGTTAAACCTACAAGTTCGCTCGCAAATTGAACTTGTGTGTTAAGCTAGTGTGTTGAACTTGATCCAAGTAACTTGGTAAACTCGAGTTTTCAAAATTACTTATGAGTTAAGATTGGTTGAGCTTATTCTAATATAACCGGCTTTGACACCCCCAAAGTTTTGATGTCTTTGTGTACTTTCATTGAATAGTAGGCGAGCGTTATTTCATAGGGACCCAAAACTTAGTGGTTTAAGCCTTCGGTTTTTTTTTTTTTTTTTTTAAATTTTAAGAATTAATATCGATGAAAAGAATCGAATTTGAAACATCGTTCAATATTAGAAAAATACCATTAGACAAGTGCTAGTTAGTACTTAAGTTTTCGTTTTACGCTCGAAGTCTTGTGCGAAGTGAACTTCGCCCTCCACTTATGTGGAAGTCTTCATTTTCTTTGGACTTGAATTTGATTACTGCCCTTAATTGAATCATAAGTGTTGACATACGGTTTTACCTCACTTGGGCGGGCCTCTAATGGGCTGCCATGTTGGCAGGCCCAAGGAGAGAAGTCAGTTGTTGTTCTCCTACAAAAGGGACTCTCTCCTCTTGCTGAAGGGGGACCCTAAAAAAGACAAGGAGCCAAGAGAAGAGAGTGCTCTCGGCAACTCTCTCTTTTTTCCTCCAGATCTCTCTTCTCCCATTTGGTAAAGGCTCTCAAGCCTATCTCAATGTAATACAACTCTCTACACATATATACAAATACAACTAATGGATGTAGCCCGGATTCATGAGTGAACCACTCAATCTCTTCGTTTTACTTGTATGATTGCGATATTACGGCTATTCCAAGATTATGGTTCAACATTTGGCGCCGTCTGTGGGAACCGGCACGAAAGACATGCTGTTCTCATTTTTCTTAACACCTGGAAGCTCATCCTCACCAAAAGCAACCATCCTCATGGTCCCAGCACTCTTAGCCAACCAAGACAAGCAGAAAAGGTCACGTTCTCCACACTTCAAAATCTGCCCAAGACACCCATGTGTCTCCTTGCCTCATTCTCTCCCTCTTATCATCTCACGCTGACTTCTGTGGACCAAGGCAGACTCACCGACAGCTCAAGTCCCAACCTCAAGGCTTGGAGTGGGTCAAGGTCTTCAACTCCAACCTGACCGTGCTCCGAACTCTCGTTGGGTTCACCACCGAGGCCTTCGCAGACATTCATGACACCACCAGGTTCCTCATCCCTACCATGAAGAAAAAAGAACGTTATGCAACTCTCAACCACTTTGACATCCACTCCACCATCGAAGTCTTACCCATTCTGATCTCCCATCCTTGGAAACAAACATGAAACAAGAAAAGAAGGCAGCTCTCTACAATGCTCTGTTTCTCTAGAAACCAGAGTCGCCACCTCCTCACACTCCATTCTCCTCTCGAATGAGATCACCCATTACCAGATATCTTCATCTCAACAAAATATCTGTTTGCATAATATCTATTTGCATAAATATCCAAACATAAATATCTAGGTATAATATCTCAACATGATTACGAGATTACTTGTTGAAGGACCCGAAATTTCATGCTCCAACAATTCCCTAAAAATGTAAGCTTTTAGAGTAAAACTGTTGTATTAACGTTGACACATCCTTTTTGGTTCTTTTTGAAGAGTTTTTTCCTTTTCAATTAGGATTTGGCTAAGAGAATAATAACATGTCTTGTTGTTTGTTTGCGTATGATCAAAACTTGATTATGTTAGCAGATGGACATTTGAACGTTGGTGAACTACGCTATTTTGCAGATCGAAGAAAAAGCTTGATGCTAGATTGGCCCAAGAGCTTTGACATTATTAATGGAATTGCTAGGGGGCTCCAAAAGCAGCGATTCCATTCCAACTTTATCCAACACTTTGACCAAGCAGTCCACTTCTAAGTCCTTCCATCTTCGTTCGTACATCCGCAAGAAAGAATTAATGACATGAAGAAATACAACTACATCTGTATACAATATATCAATTAAACCAAATTTTTTTTTAATAAAAAAAACCCATAAATTTCAAAATAATAGAAAGAGGATAAACCTGGGAAAACAAGCATATGGTAATCCTTTATAATAAGAACTCCTTCGTTGTCGGAGGCAACAAGACAAAAGCGATGCTCAATCGCTAAACATGAGAACATAAAACACAGAACAATCTTAACAACTAGCTCTTCCATCTCTTCACAATGTTAGAAGAGGCCGAAGATCGAATCTCCCGTCTCTATTACTAATAATAATTTTTTTTTTTTTAAAACTACAGTTAGTATAGAGTGCTTTTGTTGTGCCAGTAGAAATTATAGTTCAACTTTCTGATTTGGCCACTGTGAATGTCATTCTTGAAGGTAAATGTCCCCTGTCTGAATGAATGTTTAATATATTTCTGGCTCATCATCTTTCTTAGATGTTTCATGTTTCCATGTTTTTCATCACTTTTTGTGATACTTATTTTATAGATGCCTGAATATATAGCAATAGAAACTTCATTTTGATGCCTTAATAGTGACTGGTTGAAGGGCTTGCGGACGTGTTAAGCTGCCACACTTTTTTTGTTGCAGTGGAGTCTCTTCAGGGGACAAGTTGAAATTGAAGTTGCTGCGGTATAGAGGACTCAACTGTAGTAGACTCGTAGGATATCTTAGGATATCTACTGGTTGTGCCTGTTGTTAAGCTGGTGCAGCCAACATTCTTGAACCTCAAAGAAATTTAGCTAGGAAAACCTTTGGTGGGCAGGGAAAGTTAGGATAGATATAGAGGCAGAGGCAAGGCTGAAGACAATCACGAGCACATGTAATATTACAGAAAATGTAGAGAAGGAATTTAGAACGGCCATTTTCCCAATTAAGCAAACATCTTATAATGAAATCAAGATAGGAACTTATAACAAGCTCTCATTAGAGTAACAATGTCCAAAAACACAAGATGAACACCACACCACACTCAACACACACAATTGCTCATTAGCGTTGTAAATACAAAAAAGATGAGATATTACTTAGTACAATCAAATAGTTCTTCATTCCTCGTTGCTCAAATCATTGAATGCATTGCTCAAATCGTTGAGCATTTCATCCCAATTCTCCTCCACATTCTGTTGAAATGAGAATCCATCAACAGGAAGAACAAAATTGTCCATACCACGAAGAAATTCAGGAAATTCAGAACCCTCGCACATAAATTTACTAATATGAGACGCAAGCTTTGATAATTCATCGTCGTTCTTATCAAAACCAGAACAATCTCTGGCGTCCAACATCACTAGATCTTTGCATCCGCACAGCAATGTGACAAGACTATCCCGACTTACTTTTGCACCCTTCAAATTTAAGTACTTGATATTAGGCACCAACTTCACAATTGACAATGCCTCACGTTCATCAACAAAGCCTTTGGACAAATCTAAACCATAAAAATTCTTGCAATGTGTTTGTATAATTGCAAGTATTTTCGCTAAATTTAAGCATGAACCCAATGATAACACCTCCAAATTTTTCCACTTGCCAATCAGCTCTAGGTTCGTGTGTTTGTTGTCTAATACATTTCCTGGTAAACTCAAAGTCACAAGGCCAGGACACCTGCACACATTCCACAACAGCAAAAATGCTACATTTACATTTACAAGGAAAATTAAACTACACTAGGTTTGGAATTTTGAAAATTAACTTAAATGAGAAAACTTACACATTTGCAGCAAATTCGAAGGCTTCTACTGTGCAGCATTTGGGAAGCTTGAGCACAGTAGCATTTCCACTGCTCCGATTGATCACAAACTTTAGAAAAGCAGTGACAGAGCAACGATCCCCATCAATTTGATACTCACTCGCAAATCTGTCCATAAGATTTTGAAAATTCGGACATTCAGACACATCCCAAGGCCAGACTTCAATACATTCGTTGTCCGGGGAAATGAGAGATTGCCAGCATGAAGGGTTGAGGGTTGCCTTGTACCATGACTTGCACACAAAAGGGACATCCAAAAGCAGTGACTCCATTCCAACTTCCACCAACACTTTGACCAAGCAGTCCATTTGTAAGTCCTCCCATCTTCGTTCGTCCATCTGCAACAACGATTTAATATAACTACATATGTATACAGTAAATTTAACAGAAAAAAAAACCATAAATTTCAAAAGAATACAAAGAAACCTGGGAAAACAATCATATGGTAATCCTTTTCCTATATAATAAGAACAAACAAGAGAATTAATTGATGGAGTGTTGGATAATTGTTCATTCAACAAGCACTTTCTGCATTCCAACAAACAACAAACAGTAGGAAACTAGTTACAGTCCAGCAATAATATAGAGGCAACTGCTTCACGAGGAAGCAATTCTAGTATTTCCTTTTAGAAAGGCAAGTAGGGTCCTTTAAAAAAGAAAAAGGAAAAAGCAAGAGACTCTTTGGCACCATCTGCTAAGCTAAAGCTAAGGAGTTACCACAGCAAGGCAGACCATAATTGTCCTATAACCAAAGAAATTATCCTTATTTTTTTGGTAAAGAAATCATCCTTATTTAAGCTTCTCCTTACTTCTCTTTTTGGGCTTTAATCGAATTCAGATTTGAGCCAATTAAAAAAAAAATTAGGAAACTAGTCCAGCAATAATAGAAGCAACATAATATAGTATTTCCTTCTGGAAAAGCAAGTAGGACCTTTTTTTTTCATAAGCAAGGGACTCCTTGACACCATCTGCTGAGTTAAAGCTAAGAAGGAATTACCAAAGCAAGCGCGCATAATTGTCCTATCACCAAACAGATCAAACTTCTAGAGGACTAAAAGAATAATGCCCCTAAATTGTTATGCATTTTTGTGGTGTTTGAGCCATATCTACTTTCTATTAGACTTCACAACAAAATTAATTATTTTTCAGTGGAGAAAATTTAACGAACAAGAATTTGTAGTTCCAAGTAATTAAAATCTATAATTATTTCAACATTACACTTTCCACAATATCAATTGAACAAAATAACTAAAAGAAAGGAAATAATTTAAATAAAATATAGGAACAATTACAAGCCCTCATGAAAATAACAATCAAATAGGTCTTCATTCCTCATCATCTTCAAATTCATTGAACATGCCAACATCGAAGGGCATTGAACCTATTTCACAAACCAAATCATCCGTAGAAAACCACCTACAAAGAAATTCCGGAAAAACAGAACCTTTACTCATATGAGATGCAAACTTTAATATTTCATCATCGTTCTCATCAAAACCAATACAATCCCTAACGTCCAACATCACAAGATCTTTGCAGCCGCGCAGCAATGTGACAAGGCTATCCCGACTAACGATTGCACCTTGCAAGTTTTAAGTACTTGATATTAGTCACCAACTTGACAATTGCCAATGCCTCACGTTCACGAATTAAGGTCATGGACAAATCTAAACCGTAAAAATTCTTGCAGTGTGTTTTTATAAGGGCAAGTATTATCACCAAATTTAAGCTTGAACCCAATGACACCACCTCCAAATTTTTCCACTTGCCAATCAGCTCTGGGTTCATGTGTTCACTCTCCAATAATCTTAGGGGTAAACCCAAAGTCACAAGGCCAGGACACCTGCACACATTACACAATAAAATGCTACTTTTACAGGAAAAATTAAAATATACTTGGCTTGGGCAGTTAGACAGAGCAGTGAGCAACCCACCCTTGCATCCAAGTTCATATAATCTTATCCGTCGTTAGATTAATTTAAAGTAATTTAAATATAAATATATAGACTTATGAGTTTCGAAAATTAAGTTCGGTTAAACAAGTGAAAATGAGAACAAGTTAAAAGGAAACTTACACATTTGCAGCAAATACAAAGGTCTCTACTGTGCAGCATTTGGGAAGCTTAAGCAGAACAGCAGTTCCGCTGCTCCGATTGATCACAAACTTTAAAAAAGTGGTGACAGAGAAACGATCCCCATCAATTTGAAACTCACTCGCAAATCTGTCCATAAGATTTTGAAAATCAGGACATTCAAAATCATCCCAAGGCCAAATCTCAGTAAGTTCGTTGTCTGGAAATATGAGACATTGCCAGCATGAAGGATTAAGGGTCGCTTTGTACCATGACTTGCACACAAAAGGGACATCCAAAAGCACTGACTCCATTCCAACTTTCTCAAACACTTTCACCAAGCAGGCCATTTCTAAGTCCTGCCATCTTCGGTTGTCCATCTGCAAGAGTATGACAAGGAATTAAAAGAAAGATCGAGCACTAAGACAAAAAGATTACTAAATAATAAACAGAAACCTGGGAAAACAATCACCTTAAGTTGAAGAATGCAGGGCTGAATGCATATGGTAATCATTCATAATAAGAACCAACAAGAGAAATAATTGATGGGGTGTTGGAAAATTGTTCATTCAATAAGGACTTTCCGCATTCCAATGCAGTGCATGCTCTGGATGTTCAAAAGGACTTTTCCCATTCCAATGCAGTGCATGCTCTGTAGATTCAAAAGGACTTTCCACATTTCAATGCAGTGCATTGGTTTCGGAGGCTGATTAGGGCTACGCACAGTTTGATTAACCTGACCAAGTGCTTAGAACTGCCTACCAAACTGAAACCGATCAAGTCGATGAAGGAAATTATGGGACCAACATCGACCCGCCATTCTCATCTACCGACCACACAGTCGGTTCATGACCAAGCAAATGGTTTGATGCAGGTCGGTTTCAGCGAAGAAAGAGAGGGAGAAGAAAGAGGAAGAAAGGTTGAAGTACTAATAATGCATTATTGCAATATTTAATTGAGAAGTTTGTATCTGTACAATTCAATGTAATAGCAGAAGCTATGATTAGTGACAAAAAATTCAAACTGATGTAATAGCACAAGATATGCTTAATTACTAGATTTATCAAGACATTCCTACAATATGTATACATAATGAGATAAGCAATGCCTATTGCTGTAACATGATCTTGCATTAAAGAAATAAATGCTAGTGAAATATAGAAGAAGATTACATCGTGGGGTATTTTGATTGCATGGAAAATTCCTCTGGAGGCAATTCAATCCAGGAAGACTGTAAACACAGAGAACAATTATTATTTATAATAATTAAACTGTAGTGGAAGAATCCATTAAACTGAAAAAGTGTAATAGCAATCACTTTATGTTTGAACTATCGGTCCAAAAAAAGGGTATTTCGATTCAACTCACATTATGTTTGAACTGTCAAATGTGAAGTTGTTGACCACTAAATTCTTGCATAAAATCATTAATCAATCCACATATGAAGATGAGAATTTTGTGTTCAAGATCTCAACATATCAGTACTTCAAATCCATCCCTTCTAATTTATTGAATTTCATTCATGTGGTATTATATATGCACAATGAAGGTGATTTGGACCATAAAAATGAAGGTGAAAGATAGAAAGGAGACATACATTTGCGATATTGTGGTTACCCATAGGGGAAAGCTTCCTGAGAAATAGTTGCAAGACAAATCTCTGCACATAACAATACAGAATGAGAAGGCACAAAAATGCATGAAAGTTCAAAGGAATTTAAGTAAGAAAAAGGCTGCCAGAATGCGTGCACACAAACATAGAGTACTGGTTTCATTGCCAGTACATATAGCATACTTTTTTGACATTAGTCTGAATTGCTCTTTTGGATTGGAAGAGGTCCAGACAGACTATTGCTTCCAAGAAATCTGGCCATATCAATTGTAGGAGGCACCCAGAAAAAAAGAAAAAAAAAAAAAAGAAGAAACAAAGAAACAAAGAAACAAGAAAAAGGTGAGATGAACGACTAAGTTTCTGAACGGAAATTCAATGGCATAAGTACAGAAAGGGGAATAATGAAGGCAGGCCTTATTACAAATATGTAAGAGAACTCATGTTGAACAAAGAACTTGGGAGTTCGCCTGTTAAATTGTTGAAACCCAGATCCCTGCAACATGAGTGATAAGTTAGAGGAACAATTAGAATGATAAGAAAATTAATTGGTATCTTTGGGATTCAAGCTTATATATCTGCTGGAACGTACAGTATCTGTAAACGTTGATATTCTCCAAAATCAGTGGGGATGCTACCATTGATTAATGTATTCCGTAGAACTCTGTTACACCACCAAAAAAAATTAGTGGACAAGTAAATGGAGTAAGATTTTCAATTGAAAAGGAAAACGAAGTTTGATCACAGTGCGTGAATGAATGAGGTGTTAACTTACAAATCAGTTAAGAGACGAGCTCACATAATATATATCACTGATTTGCCTTCATTATCATACACAAACATAAATGATGCCCAGTAAATGGAAGGGGGGAGGGGGAGGGAGGGGAGAGAGAGAGAGGCAGGGCGTGCATGTCCCATTGCTTGAATATTGAGATCAACGCCGTCACTGCATTCTCAATTCAATCATTGCGTACACATCACATAACGTATTTATGCTATACCTGAAAGATGGCTAGTGACTTCAGATGGATCGATAGTAGCATTTTGAACCATGGACACATGAAACCAGAAGCAGCTGAGAAAGCATAGACTGCAAAAGAAGCCAAAGGACGCTGAAAGAGGCCATTGTTGTTTCAGACTTTCAGTCAATCGCAGTGTTCGAAAAATCGGCATAGGCGGGTGGCTAGGTTCGCTAGGCAGGCTCGAGGCGGATAGGCTGTCGCTAGGAAGGCGCGAGGCCGCCAGGCGGTCGCTAGTCGGGCGCGAGGATGCTAGGCGGTAGCTAGGCGGGCGCTAGGCGGCTAGGCGGTAGCTAGGCGGGCGCCTAGGCGGGTTGGGTCTTTTTCGTTGCCAAACCCGGAGGACGAAGCAGCCGAAACCAAAGAAAACAAATCGAAGCTTGAGTTGATGGAGAACTGAAATGGCTTGACTGCGTGTGCAAGTTCCGTACTCTGCAAGTGCAAGCTTCGTGTTCGTCTGGAATATATTTAACAGTATAGCCGTTCGGCTATAATTTAAAAATATTCAAATGTCTTTGAATCGGCAATAAAGAAACTAGGCCTTATTGGATATTTTGGACGACAAAATGTCAAATTGTCAAGGATGATGAATTGCCGAGCAGTTTGATGATGTGGAAACTAAGCCCTACTAACGTCATCATAGAATCGATTTTTCAACATTGAATAAAATTTCTTTTAACTGAATTATATAAATTCACAGTTTGAAATGCAAATCAATGATCAATTGAAATTTTCCTCAGACTTGTATAGAATATTGAGAAGCCTTTTGGTGTTGTCAGTGTTGAATTTAGGAAGAAGAAAACAGGGGAAACATTGTTGTCAAACTGTGCTTCTCCCTATACTCAATAAACTTGTGAACAACTTTAAACCAACAATTCAGTGTTCCAATGTACAAATTTTGCTCATGTTTATAGTTCAAAGAGTTTCACATGCAAACAATGCTCAATAGCATCTCTCCTCAGACTGTTTCCAATTCGAAAAAGTTGTTAAAAACCAGAAGATTCAATTGCTTAACCTTTAGATCGTAACATGATACAACTGGTTCATGAAAAAATAATCTAAATCAAGAAAAAAAAAGTTGATTATTTAAGTCAATTCTTCAAAATAGCATTCCTCATCGTAATTGCATTCATCATCGTAATTGTATCCATTATATTTGTCATTTGCAACATATGAATCGTCATCTGTATAAAGCTTGTACATTACAGTCTCATTGATATCAATACAAACTACATAATTCCATATTCTTTCATGGTATCAGAGCACTAATATTGGTGACTCTGCCCAAACTTCTTCCGCCACTACAAACAACCAACCAACACAGATCACCAACATAGGTGACAAAAAATCATCCGAATCTGAAATCAACTTATCTGATCCACTCACCCTACACCTTTCAGACTCACTCGACCTTGTTCTCGTTTCCAAGCCTCTCGAAGGCCATAATTACGGTCAATGGAGCCGTTCGATGTGAATTGCCTTGAGTGCTAAAAACAAACTAGGATTCATTGATGGAACCATTAAATCCCCAACAAGCACCGATGACAAATATGCTATTTGGCAAAGATGCAACGACATGGTGTTATCATGGATTCTGCAATCACTACATCCCGATATTGCAAGCAGTGTGCTTTATTGCACAAGGGGTGATAAAATCATTTTTCTCTTGGGTCCAAACCCAATTCAATCTTCCTGTCAAAACCTTGGGTTCCGATAATGGGAGTGAATTTCTGTCTCTCCAATCCTTTTTTAGAGACAAAGGTACCATTTTCCAACACTCATATCCATATGCACCTCAACAAAATGGCATAGTTGAGCGAAAACATCGACATCTTTTAAATGTGGGTAGGGCACTACGTTTCCAGGCCAACATTCCCTTACGTTTTTGGGGGGAAAGTTTACAAACTGCATGCTATCTCATAAATCGCCTCCCCACACCCTTACTCAAACACAAATCCCTATATGAACTCTTGCACAACAAATCTCCCGATTATTCTAATTTACGGTTAATCTTCTTCCTAAACACAAGTTTGATGCACAGGCTCGTCGATTTGTCTTCTTTGGTTATCCACTTGGTCAAAAAGGTTATCGTCTTTATGATCTTAGTACACAAAAATTTCTTTCCTCTCGAGATGTGAATATATTCCCATTTTCTACATCCTCGTCCGAAAATCAAGATGACACTATTGTACCCACTCCATCCCATGACCCATTATCTCTACTAGAACCCCATCTGGCCCACAATCCTCATTCAGCCCATGATCCACAGACCCAGGTAACCCCAGACCTCACCATCTCTGATTCTCCAACTCCCTCCCCACATCCCTCTCCTATGGCATTAGCTGACGCCCTCCTTCATCCCTTGACCTCCAGCGTCGTCTCCACCCATCGCACCACATCTTCCCATTATTCCCTCCTCACCTTCCATCGACACCCACCCCCCACCTATTCGCAAATCCACCCGCCCTACCAAACCTCCTTCCTACTTCAAAGATTACCAAGCTTACCATGCTGCCCTGCTTGCTCCTGGCACTCCTTCCCCAATCACGTCTGGCACTCGCTACCCCATCACTCGGTACGTATCTCAGTCCAATTTTTCTGAGCATCATAGAATTTTTTTCAACAATATCTCTCAATTAGTTGAACCCAACACCTATGAGGAGGCACGACATAACCCACAGTGGGTTGAGGCCATGAATTCTGAAATTAAAGCTCTAGAGGAGAACAACACTTGGTCCTTAGTTCCATTGCTAGCTGGTCATCGTCCGATTGGATGCAAATGGGTTTTCAATATTAAACACAATTCTGATGGTTCCATTGAGAGATATAAAGCTCGTTGGTCGCCAAAGGATTCACCCAACGTGAAGACATCGATTATACTGAGACATTTGCTTATGTTGCTAACCTTATCACCATCCGCTGTCTTCTAACTATTACATCTGTCCGCAATGGGCCACTTCATCATATGGACGTGCACAATGCTTTTCTTCATGGCAACCTTCATGAAGAAGTCTACATGCTTCCACCGCCGGGGTATCGACGACAGGGGGAGCACATTGTGTGTCATCTTCACAAATCCTTATATGGTCTTAAACAGGCGTCTCAAAGCTGGTTTCGTAAGTTTTCATCTGCTATATAGAATATTGGTTTCTTTCAATCCAAAGCAGATTATTCTATGTTTACACAAACACATGGTAAATCTTTCACTGTTATATTGTTATATGTTGATGATATGATAATCACTGGAAATGATGATGATGTCATACGAGACCTTAAACATTTTCTCAGCACCTGTTTCCAAATCAAAGACCTTGGACCTTTAAAGTACTTTATTGGAGTTGAAATTGCACGGTCCAAGTATAGCATTTCTTTTTGTCAACGGAAGTATACATTAGACATCTTGGAAGATGCAGGCTTACTTGGTGCTAAGCATGAAAAAATTCCTATAGAAGCCAATGTTGCCCTCATGCCTACAGGGAGTGACCCTCTTAAAGACCCTACTCGTTATCGAAGACTTATTGGAAGATTAATCTATCTGACAATAACAAGACCAGAAATCACATATGCAGTAAATACACTCAGTTAGTTTATGCATGAGCCCCGGAAACACTATTTTGACACAACACGTCGACTTCTTCACTACCCCAAAGGAGCTCCTGGCCAAGGGTTATTATTCTCTTCGAATGGGCCACTATACTTGATTGCATATTGTGATGCAGACTGGGCACGATGTCCTTTTACAAGGAACTCAGTTATTGGATACTGTATCTTTCTTGGCAGGTCACTCATATCATGGAAAAGCAAGAAGCAGGTTATTGTCTCAAGGTCGTCTGCAGAAGCTGAGTACCTCTCCATGGCAGCCACCACTTGTGAACTTACTTGGTTGTGATACCTCTTACAGGACCTACAAGTGGAGCATCGCCAACCAGCCACCTTACTTTGTGACAACAAGGCAACACTCCACATTGAAACCAACCCAGTTTATCATGAACGGACCAAGCACATCGAATTGGATTGCCATATTGTTCGTGAGAGAATTCAAAATGGAGAAATCCAGACAGCTCATGTGCAAACAAAACATCAAGTTGCTGATATTTTCACTAAGCCGCAGCCTGCACCCTTGTTCCAATCCTATCTTGGCAAGTTGGGTGTAGACATTCACACTCCAACTTGAGGGGGAATGTTAAAGGAAATAAATTGGTCAACTATTGTAATTAGCACAATCCCAGTAATTAGCTAAGATTGAGTCCATCATAGCTATTGTGATTGACTTACTTAGAATAGATTTCCTATTTACTTAGAATAGCATTTACAATCTATATAAAGCTTGTACATTACAGTCTCATTGATATCAATACAAACTACAGAATTTCATATTCTTTCAAATTCAAATCATCATTGAGGAATTTGAGCATCTACCTTCTATTCATCAACGTAAGAAAAATGGGCAACCACGATACAAACTCAAGAAAAGCAAGAGCAATATACCTCTGGTTTTTATTTTAAAAAATAGTACAGTCGCCCGACTATACTATGTTTGACTCAGGCATAGATACAATCACCAAAACCTGCAACACATGATCATGAACACTTCAATGGAGAAATTGATGGTAGGGAGCTTAGTCACTGATTCGAGTAGCTTATAACATTTTAAAAAATTAAAATAAATAAAAAACTTATGCGTACAGCTACTATTTTGGGGAAAAAATTACTATAGCCAATCGGCTATACTATTAATAAATAAAAAGACCCACTTGCGCCTATAAGGTCATGTCGACCAAGATAGCCGGCTATACTGTTTATAAATTATACTATTTTTTTTAAATGCCCGGATATAGCCAAAAACATTAACGTTCATAAAAAACTACACTAAAATCAACAAATCCACAACAATCGCACATTTCCGCAAAATAATAATAATAATCAGAATCAAATAAACAAACACTACCTGCTTGTTGTAAATATTGAAGTAGATGTTGAATAGGTACCAGAGGCCAAACAACGTCTCGAGCTCAA
The DNA here is from genome assembly GCF_029339155.1 of Prunus mume. Classification (NCBI taxonomy): domain Eukaryota; kingdom Viridiplantae; phylum Streptophyta; class Magnoliopsida; order Rosales; family Rosaceae; genus Prunus; species Prunus mume. The sequence goes on from NC_142702.1 coordinate 21,040,953, forward strand.
GCTTTTTAAACATGTTGCTAGACTCATAGCTCTCCTGGCTACCTGTGTTTTAAAGGCACAAAAGTCTATGGCCTGAGCTTGAAATTAGAAGAAGATGAAGAGAGAGACCAGGATCGGCGAGGTAGAGAAGCAGAGAGGGTACCTTTGTAAGAGGCGTGAGACTGTTAGGCTTCGAAGAGGTTGATGCATGTATAGGATCGAATCTAGGATTCAAAGTTGCATTCGATTGTCTCCGAGGCTTCGGAAGCGAAGAGCAAAAGACAAAACGAAACAGGAGATCGAGATAAACAAAAGAAATTTTCATTTCATTTAAATACAAGCCCTTACATTTCCTTTTTCTTTCTTCTTTGGATCAGTTATCCTTCTTTACAATGCGAGACCACTACAACACCAAATTGCCCTAACCTAAGCCTTAAGCGGCTATTACAATGGGATTCAGCTACAATAGCTAGAATTGCCCTAACCTAAGCCTTAAGCGGCGCCTACAATCTACTTTTATTTCTATTTTTGTATTCTCTTCTCCTTCATTCTTCTCTTACTCTTGGTACTTAGCTGTATTTTTAGCCACCATCTTGAGTTTCATTTTCTTTACTTTGTCCTTCATGTGGCTTGGCTCCAAAGCATCCTTCGATCTCCTTGTTTTTTGTGTCAAAACAAACTGTGCGACTCACAGAACTTGTGTCCCATTTTGCTTTCTTGGCAAGTTCGGGACTAATTGGTTAGGAGGTGTTTGTGGCTTGGTTATTGTACATATATTTATGTTTTATTGATTTGGGTTGAGTTAATTTTAAATGTTTGGTGATATGTTTATGTGTATTTTTATATATGTGTTAAATCGTTTGAAATTGAAAATATTGTTGCCTTCCGAAATATTGATGTCTTAGAACATACAGTTGCCTTTGGAATGTCTTCGGACATACAGTTTTCTTGAATGTCATCGACATACGATTGCCTTCGGACATATAGTTGCCTTCGGATTTTCTTCGAACACCTCAGTTGTCTTTGGATTTGTTTAAGCACATATGACTTGCAACACAAGTATCAAGGACACCCGAACTGTATGGTGTCAGGATTTGCTTTCTCCCTTGTGCTAGGATTGCGTTCTCAATTGACCATTTGTCCCTAAGTCCTGCTAGGTGATAGATTATTTGCGTTCTCAAGTTGAGTATATCTCCCTGAGTCTTGCTAGGGGAATTGACGGATTAAGGTTGAGTATATCTCCCTGGGTCTTGCTAGGGGAATTGTGATTATTTGCATTCTCAGGTTAGCCACGTGTCCCTGAGTTCTACTAGGATACGACACACATGTGGAGTTGGCCGTTCCACATGTGTAGCACTTGGAATTGATGGATTATGTTTGAGGTACATCTATATGGAAAATAGTGCAGTACCAATTGTGAGGTACAATTAACATGATATTCTTCGCCACCCTATTCATATTATCTACACAGGTTAGGCCAAGATCCTTAGCCACCTGCCCGACTTGTCTACAGAGGTAGATAGCTAGTTTCCCTTTCCCCCGTTGCCTTCGGATTTGATGATATTCCCATATACTCCTTGGTGGGTGATTGCACTATGTGGATGGTTGCAAGTATGACTTTCAGGTAAAAGGTATGGTTATGTAAGTGTTTGGATATACAATGATAAACTAATTGAACAGTTAGGTATCGATAATTTCATAGCATGATATTTAATTATATAGCTTGATAAAATCAAGGTAAAGAATTATTCAAAATTTTATTGTTGGTTTCACTTTGAACATTTATGTATTATCTTGATTGTGATTTATGGTAGAAAGAACTACATGTGGCTTGATCCCTTAATGAGGGTAGTAGGCAACCTAGGCTAACCTAAGTGCAGTTGAAAGTTTATGATTTGTCTGTCATGTTCAGTTATACCTTGTGCTTGCTGAGCACTTGGGAAATAATTATGTTTGCTGCGCATGTAGATTTTTGGGTTTTGAGCCAGTTTCAAGGGAGGCTCTGTCGATTTTTTTGAGTAGAAGTCAAGCCCTAAAGTTGTTTTGAAATTAGGGCAAAAAGGGTATTTTAATAATTTGGGCCAACACATGCCTAGTGTCGGATAGGGAGCGGGTTCGTCATGGATTCCAAGGGAGAATTCGGGGCGGGTCCTTTCATGTAGGGTTTTAGGAATCAAAGCAATCTCGTTTTGTTTATCCACCCTATATGACCTCTACCTGCAAAGAAACTCTGCACAATTCTATAAACATCCTCATCCACAATACTCCAGAATGTTTGATAAAAAAAATATACTTGAGAAACTGTCATGTCCAAGGGAGGAGGGCACCCATTTGGAAAGCAATAATAGCCTTAATTTTGTCAAGCGTGACAGGCTCACAGAGTTGCTCATTCATCTGGTCAGAGATAATGAGGTTCACAATAGCTAAGGCATTACCCAAAGGCTTCCATCAAATTGAAAGAGTTGCTGAAAATGGGATTCAATTGAGGTTCTGAGTTGGGTATCATTGGTTTCCCACTCCCCGATGGGGTTTAGGATTTTTGTGATTCTGTTCCTCCTTCTTATCTAAGAAGTATTGTTGTGGAAAAACGTAGTGTTAGAATCTCATTCTTGTAGTCATTTTATTTTGGATCGTTGCCTCCAAAACAGTTCATCATTCTTCTACAGGCAACTAATCTCTTTTCCAAGCTGCTCAATTTGATCACTATTTGGCTCCTAATTCTGTTGAGTCGCGTTAAGTTCATTTAATAACTCCTCAACTTTCTTTCGATTATTCAGGAATTTCCACCTACTCCACTCTCTAAGAGCCTGCCTACATTGCCTCAAATGAATTCCCAATTTGTATAGCAGTTTCTCCCTTACAAGCCACCCTAACTTTGGTCAACTAACCTCCTTACACTTAGGATCAGTAGCCTAAAAGGCCTCAAATTTGAGAGGTTTCTTATAAGGAAAACTCACTACCTCAGTCTTCACCAAAATTGGGCAATGATTAAAACCAATAGTACGGAGGTGAGTGATCAATATGCTAGGCCACATTTCCTACCAAGCCACATCAATTAAAGCTCTATCCAAGCCTTTCCTGCACCACGAAACCATCTCCCCTTCCTACCACTCCAAGTAAAATCCGGCCCTTTATAGCCTAAATCAATCAGCCTCATTTTATTGGTGAAGTCTAGCAAGTACCTTCATTGATTTTGGCTAAAGACCCTACCTTCTTTCTTTTTAAACGCCCACAGAATCTCATTGTGATCCCCAATACATAACCAGAGTAGACCATTAGCACCAATAGCCTGATGAATCAATTCCCACCAATCATATTTCTCCTCCCTATAAGAGGTGCCACAAATCCAAGTTGCATGGAATTCAATTCCGGAATCACAAAACACCACTATTGAGTCACTCACAAAGCACAAAACCTCCAGCAAGCCCACCGGATCAACATAGTAATCATAAGGAAAACCCATCTCTTTCCTAAGCTTGGACAATCTATTATGTTTTTGCTTGGTCTCCATAAGAAACACAACAAAGGAAATTTTTTATTTAATGATCTTCTGAAGAGATCGAATTGTCTGGTTAGACCTCATCCCCTTACAATTCCAGGAAATGTAACTCATGGTCTTCCATATGGCTATTTGAGGCTAGTCACCACCACCGTTTTTAGTTTACGAAAGCTCATTGTTTCCACCATGAACATCTGCTTCATGCCTAACCCAATTCAAGGGCAAGTCTGACTCCATGCGTACATCAGTAAGCCTCACTTCAAAAAAAATCAAGAACCCTTGCCTTGGAAGACTTTGCCTCTTGTTTTCTAAATAGCCTGAGGCTTTGAACGAGTGAGTAGTTCTAATTTTTCTACCTGATTCCATTCTAGAACCCTCACTAGTCTCCTGCATCTTTGAGAGTTTATCTCCTTTCCCCATAGACCACACTAGATCAGCATCTTTTTTGAAACTCATCCTTTCAAAAGCTAAGTCTACACACTTCTTAAGCCCACAATGAAAAGGCGTAGGGATGGTATCAAAGGGATTTTTGAAATTAGGCTCCACTTCACTTCGGGTATCATTTGAGCTCAAATCGTAACCTTGTTGGCCCACCTCTTTATGCCCAAGGAAGGACACCCCATGTGCGGCTATACTATTTCTTTTTAAAAAAATAGAAAAGAATCTAGTATAGCCTGCCAACTATACTATTTATATACGTATATAAAGACATACAGGCATAACGTACACTATTTTCGTTTTAAATTTTTTAAAAAAAGAGTATAGCCGGAGTATAATACTTTGTTAAAAGTATGTATACTATTTTTATTCAATAGTATAATAGAATTATTTGTATAATACGTGAATTTTGCATGTCTTATTGAAATTGTTGTAAAAATTACATGTATTAAAGTTGAGAAATACGTGCGTACGTATATAAGACATTATTAAATGCGAAGGTGCTAGAATCTTTATACGGGTAATAACTCTAGAAAAGTAAAAATTATAGATGCTCTAATGGCCTAATAGTAATGGATAGGGCTCTTGGGCTATGGAGAAATTTAATTACGACACCCAAATGATTTCACAAAAGATTTAGTAAAATATAAATTAATTCTTTTGTGGATATACTAATTGATAATTAAACTATAATTACTAATTAAAGTAATCGAAAAAGGCTTAGATGTTACTTAAGTACATGTATTAAATTCTGAGGGTATAGCCGTGCGGCCATACTATTTGTTTTTGAAAAAATGGAAAACAGTCTATTATAGCCGGGCGGCTATCCTATATATACACATATATAAAGACACGCACAGGGCATATGCGCCATGTATACTATTTTCGTGTTAAATGTTTTTTTTTAAAAGGAGTATATCAATAGTATTTTTTATACAAATTTATAAATAAACCCAATCCTAGACATGTATTTATAAAAAAACCCAAGTACTATTTAAACATAGAAACACACCCAAAATCAACCCCAAAGTCAACTTTTTGGGTGTGTTTATAAATGGGTTTTGAGTGTGTGTAATGATGGGTTTTGGGTGTGTTTATAAAGTTTTTTTATAATTTCAACCTCCATTTTGGGTGTTTTAGTGAAACTCCCTATTTTTAAGGACAGCTAGGTAAAAACACTTTCTTAAAAGTATGTATACTATTTTTATTCAATAGTATAATAGAATTATTTGTATAATACGTGAATTTTGCATGTCTTATTGAAATTGTTGTAAAAATTACATGTATTAAAGTTGAGAAATACGTACGTATATAAGACATTATTAAATGCGAAGGTGCTAGAATCTTTATACGGGTAATAACTCTAGAAAAGTAAAAATTGAAAAAGGGACAATAGATGCTCGAGTAATGGCCTAATAGTAATGGTAGGGCTCTTGGGCTATGGACACCCAAATGATTTAGATTTAGTAAAATATAAATTAATTCTTTTGTGGATATACTAATTGATAATTAAACTATAATTACTAATTAAAGTAATCGAAAAAGGCTTAGATGTTACTTAAGTACATGTATTAAATTAAAGAAGCAGGCCAAAACACAAAAAGAAAAACTGAGGAAAAAATATAGCCGTGCGGCCATACTATTTGTTTTTGAAAAAATGGAAAACAGTCTATTATAGCTATCCTATATATACACATATATTATATGTATACTATTTTCGTGTTAAATGAGGAGTATATCACTATAGTATTTTTTATACAAATTTATAAATAAACCCAATCCTAGACAAACCCAAGTACTATTTAAACATAGAAACACACCCAAAATCAACCCCAAAGTCAACTTTTTGGGTGTGTTTATAAATTGAGTGTGTGTAATGATGGGTTTTGGGTGTGTTTATAAAGTGTTTTGGGTGTTGGGTTTTTTTATAATTTCAACCTCCATTTTGGGTGTTTTAGTGAAACTCCCTTTTAAGGACAAGGACTGAGTATAGCCGTGCGGTTATACTTTCTTAAAAGTATGTATACTATTTTTATTCAATAGTATAATAGAATTATTTGTATAATACGTGAATTTTGCATGTCTTATTGAAATTGTTGTAAAAATTACATGTATTAAAGTTGAGAAATACGTGCGTAATATAAGACATTATTAAATGCGAAGGTGCTAGAATCTTTATACGGGTAATAACTCTAGAAAAGTAAAAATTGAAAAAGGGACAATAGATGCTCGAGTAATGGCCTAATAGTAATGGATAGGGCTCTTGGGCTATGGAGAAATTTAATTATGATTTCACAAAAGATTTAGTAAAATATAAATTAATTCTTTTGTGGACTTTTTCCACAATTTTTTATATACTAATTGATAATTAAACTATAATTACTAATTAAAGTAATCGAAGGCTTAGATGTTACTTAAGTACATGTATTAAATTAAAGCCAAAACACAAAAAGAAAAACAATGGAAAACAGTCTATTATAGCTATCCTATATATACACATATATAAAGACACGCACAGGGCATATGCCATGTATACTATTTTCGTGTTAAATGTTTTTTTAAAAGGAGTATATCACTATAGTATACAAATTTATAAATAAACCCAATCCTAGACATGTATTTATAAAAAAACCCAAGTACTATTTAAACATAGAAACACACCCAAAATCAACCCCAAAGTCAACTTTTTGGGTGTGTTTATAAATGGGTTTTGAGTGTGTGTAATGATGGGTTTTGGGTGTGTTTATAAAGTGTTTTGGGTGTTAGGTTTTTTTATAATTTCAACCTCCATTTTGGGTGTTTTAGTGAAAATTTTTTAAGGACAGCTAGGTAAAAACTGAGTATAGCCCGGTTATACTTTCTTAAAAGTATGTATACTATTTTTATTCAATAGTATAATAGAATTATTTGTATAATAGAATTATTTGTATAATACGTGAATTTTGCATGTCTTATTGAAATTGTTGTAAAAATTACATGTATTAAAGTTGAGAAATACGTGCGTACGTATATAAGACATTATTAAATGCGAAGGTGCTAGAATCTTTATACGGGTAATAACTCTAGAAAAGTAAAAATTGAAAAAGGGACAATAGATGCTCGAGTAATGGCCTAATAGTAATGGATAGGGCTCTTGGGCTATGGAGAAATTTAATTACGACACCCAAATGATTTCACAAAAGATTTAGTAAAATATAAATTAATTCTTTTGTGGACTTTTTCCACAATTTTTTATATACTAATTGATAATTAAACTATAATTACTAATTAAAGTAATCGAAAAAGGCTTAGATGTTACTTAAGTACATGTATTAAATTAAAGAAGCAGGCCAAAACACAAAAAGAAAAACTGAAAACTGCGTATAGGCCATACTATTTGTTTTTGAAAAAATGGAAAACAGTCTATTATAGCCGGGCGGCTATCCTATATATACACATATATAAAGACACGCACAGGGCATATGCGCCATGTATACTATTTTCGTGTTAAATGTTTTTTTTTTAAAAAGGAGTATATCAGGCTGGCTATAGTAAATAAACCCAATCCTAGACATGTATTTATAAAAAAACTCAAGTACTATTTAAACATAGAAACACACCCAAAATCAACCCCAAAGTCAACTTTTTGGGTGTGTTTATAAATGGGTTTTGAGTGTGTGTAATGATGGGTTTTGGGTGTGTTTATAAAGTGTTTTGGGTGTTGGGTTTTTTTATAATTTCAACCTCCATTTTGGGTGTTTTAGTGAAACTCCCTATTTTTTAAGGACAGCTAGGTAAAAACTGAGTATAGCCGTGCGGTTATACTTTCTTAAAAGTATGTATTTCATTTTTATTCAATAGTATGTGAGAATTATTTGTATAGTATGTGAATTTTGTGTGTCTTATTGAAATTGTTGTAAAAATCAAGTGTATTAAAGATGAGAAATACGTGCGTACTTATATAAGACATTATTAAACACGAAGGTGCTAGAATTTTTATACGGGATAATAACTCTAGAAAAGTAAAACAATGAAAAAGGGACAATAGATGCTCGAGTAATGGCCTAATAGTAATGGATAGGGCTCTTGGGCTATGGAGAAATTTAATTGGGACACCCAAACGATTTCACAAAAGACATAGTAAAATAGAAATGAATCATTTTGTGGACTTTTTCCACAATTTTTTATATACTAATTGGTGATTAAACTATAATTACTAATTAAATTAATTCTTAAAGGCTTGGATGTTACTTAATTACATGTATTAAATTAAAGAAGTAGACCAACAAATAAAAGTAAAGAAAAACTGAGGGACAAACAGAGTATAGCCGTGCGGCCGTATGGCCGGGCGGCTATACTATACATATACGTATATAAAGACACGCACAGGGCATATGCGCCACGTATAGTATTTTCGTGCTAAATGTTTTTCACGGCTATACTATTTTTAAAGACAACTAGGGGGAAAACTGAGTATAGCCGTGCGGCTATACTTTAAAGTATGTATTTTATTTTTATTTAATAGTATGTGAGAATTATTCGTTTAGTACGTGAATTTTGTGTGTCTTATTGAAATTGTTGTAAAAATTATGTATATTAAAGATGAGAAATACGTGTGTACTTATATAAGACATTATTAAACGCGAAGGTGCTAAAATCTTTATATGGGTAATAACTCTGGAAAAGTATAAAATGAAAACGGGACAATATGTGCTCGAGTAATGACCTAATAGTAATGGATAGGGCTCTTGGGCTATGGAGAAATTTAATTATGACACCCAAACCAATTTCACAAAAGACTTAGTAAAATAGAAATTAATCATTTTGTGGGCTTTTTCCACAATTTTTTTTTAATACTAATTGATAATTAAACTATAATTACCAATTAAAGTAATTCGAAAAGGCATAGATGTTACAAAATTACATGTATTAAATTAAAGAAGTAGGCCAAAAACAAAAATGAAGAAAAACTGAGGGAAAACTGAGTATCGCCTGCGGCTATACTATTTTTTTTGAAAAAATGGAAAACAATCTATTATAGCTATACTATATATATATATATATAAATATATATAAAGACACACATATGCGCACGTATACTATTTTCGTGTTACATGTTTTTTTTTTTAAAGGAGTATATCAGGCTGGCTGTAGTATTTTTTAAAGACAGCTAGGGAAAAACTGAGTATAGCCGTGCGGCTATACTTTCTTAAAAGTATGTATTTTATTTTTATTCAATAGTATGTGAGAATTATTTGTATAGTACTTGAATTTTGTGTGTCTTATTGAAATTTTTGTAAAAATTAGGTGTATTAAAGATGAGAAATACATGCGTACGTATATAAGACATTATTAAACACGAAGGTGCTAGAATCTTTATACGGGCAATAACTCTAGAAAAGTAAAAAATGAAAAAGGGACAATAGATGCTCGAGTAATGGCCTAATAGTAATAGATAAGGATCTCGGGCTATGGAGAAATTTAATTGGGACACCCAAACGACATAGTAAAATAGAAATTAATCATTTTGTGGACTTTTTCCACAATTTTTTATATACTAATTGGTAATTAAACTATAATTACTAATTAAATTAATTCGTAAAGGATTAGATGTTACTTAATTACATGTATTAGATTAAAGAAGTAGACCAACAAATAAAAGTAAAGAAAAACTGAGGGAAAAACAGAGTATAGCCGTGCGGCTATACTATTTGTTTTTCCAAAAAATAGAAAAGAATCTAGTATCGCCGGGCGGCTATACTATACATATACGTATATAAAGACACGCACAGGGCACATGCGCCACGTATAGTATTTTCGTGCTAAATGTTTTTCACGGCTATACTATTTTTAAAGACAATTAGGGGAAAACTGAGTATAGCCGTGCGGCTATACTTTCTTAAAAGCATGTATTTTATTTTTATTCAATAGTATGTGAGAATTATTCGTTTAGTACGTGAATTTTGTGTGTCTTATTGAAATTGTTGTAAAAATTATGTGTATTAAAGATGAGAAATACATGCGTACTTATATAAGACATTATTAAATGCGAAGGTGCTAAAATCTTTATATGAGTAATAACTCTAGAAAAGTAAAAAATTAAAAAAGACACAATATGTGCTCGAGTAATGGCCTAATAGTAATGGACAGGGCTCTTGGGATATGGAGAAATTTAATTGGGACACCCAAACGATTTCATAAAAGACATAGTAAAATAGAAATTAATCATTTTGTGGACTTTTTCTACAATTTTTTATATACTAATTGGTAATTAAACTATAATTACTAATTAAATTAATTCGTAAAGGCTTAGATGTTACTTAATTACATGTATTAAATTAAAGAAGTAGACCAACAAATAAAAGTAAAGAAAAACTACAGAGTATAGCCTATTTGTTTTTTGAAAAAATAGGAAAGAATCTAGTATAGCCGGGCGGCTATATATATACAAGGACACGCACAGGGCATATGCGCCACGTATAGTATTTTCGTGCTAAATGTTTTTCACGGCTATAGTATTTTTTAAAGACAGCTAGGGGAAAACTGAGTATAGCCGTGCGGCTATACTTGCTTAAAAGTATGTATTTTATTTTTATTCAATAGTATGTGAGAATTATTTATATAGTACTTGAATTTTGTGTGTCTTATTGAAATTGTTGTAAAAATTAGGTGTATTAAAGATGAGAAATACGTGCGTACGTATATAAGACATTATTAAACACGAAGGTGCTAGAATCTTTATACGGGATAATAACTCTAGAAAAGTAAAAAATGAAAAAGGGACAATAGATGCTCGAGTAATGGCCTAATAGTAATAGATAAGGATCTCGGGCTATGGAGAAATTTAATTGGGACACCCAAACGACATAGTAAAATAGAAATTAATCATTTTGTGGACTTTTTCCACCATTTTTACATACTAATTGGTAATTAAACTATAATTACTAATTAAAGTAATTCGTAAAGGCTTAGATGTTACTTAATTAGATGTATTAAATTAAAGAAGTAGGCCAACAAATAAAAGTAAAGAAAAACTGAGGGAAAACAGAGGATAGCCGTGCGGCTATACTATTTGTTTTTTGTGAAAAAATACGAATCTAGTATAGCCGACCGGCTGGACTATATAAAGGACATACACAGGGCATATGCGCATATAGTATAAATGTTTTTAACGGCTATACTATTTTTAAAGACAATTAGGTGAAAACGTATAGCCGTGCGGTATACTTTCTTATTTTATTTTTATTCAATAGTATATGAGAATTATTCGTTTAGTACATGAATTTTGTGTGTCTTATTGAAATTGTTGTAAAAATTAAAAGATGAGAAATACGTGCGTACTTATATAAGACATTATTAAATGCAAAGGTGCTAAAATCTTTATATGGGTAATAACTCTAGAAAAGTAAAAAATGAAAAAGGGACAATATGTGCTCGAGTAATGGCCTAATAGTAATGGATAGGGCTCTTGGGCTATGGAGAAATTTAATTAGGACACCCAAACAATTTCACAAAAGACTTAGTAAAATTGAAATTAATCATTTTGTGGACTTTTTCCACAATTTTTTTTTAATACTAATTGATAATTAAACTATAATTACCAATTAAAGTAATTCAAAAAGGCATAGATGTTACAAAATTACATGTATTAAATCAAAGAAGTAGGCCAAAAACAAAAATAAAGAAAAGCTGAGGGAAAACGGAGTATCGCCGTGCGGCTATACTATTTCTTTTTGAAACAATAGAAAAGAATGTAGTATAGCAAGCCGGCTAAACTATATATATATATATATATATATATACGTATATAAAGACACGCACAGGGCATATGGGCCACATATACTATTTTTGTATTAATTAATTTTTTTTTATTTTAAAAAAGGAGTATAGCAGGCCAGCTGTACTATTTTGAAGACAATTAGGAAAAACTGAGTATAGCCGTGCGGCTATGCTTTCTTAAAAATTTGTATTTTATTTTTATTCAATAGTATATGAGAATTATTTATATAATACGTGAATTTTGTGTGTCCTATTGAAATTGTTGTAAAAATTAGGTGTATTAAAGATGAGAAATACGTGTGTACGTATATAATTCATTATTAAACGCGAAGGTGCTAGAATCTTTATACGGGTAATAACTCTAGAAAAGTAAAAAATGAAAAAGGGACAATAGATGCTCTAGTAATGGCCTAATAGTAATGAATAGGGCTCTTGGGCTATAGAGAAATTTAATTAGGACACCCAAATGATTTCACAAAAGACTTAGTAAAATAGAAATTAATTATTTTGTGGACTTTTTCCACAATTTTTTTTTATACTAATTGATAATTAAACTGTAATTACTAATTAAGTAATTCAAAAAGGCTTAGATGTTACTTAAGTACATGTATTAAATAAAAGAAGTAGGCAAGAAAAAACTAAAAAAAAGAAAAAAGTAATCGTTTTGAAAAATGCATTATAGCCGTGCGGCTATACTATTTATATACGTATTTAAAGACACGCACAGGGCATATGCGCCACGTGTACTATTTTCGTTTTAGATTATTTTCATAAAAAGAGTATAGCCAGCCGGCTATACTAAGAAAATTAGGGGAAAACTGAGTATAGCCGTGCGGCTATACGTTCTTAAAAGTATCTGTATTATTTTTATTCAATCGTATGTGAGAATTATTTGTATAATACGTGAATTTTGTGTGTCTTATTGAAATTGTTGTAAAAATTAGGTGCATTAAAGATGAGAAATACGTGTGTACGATTATTAAACGTGAAGGTGCTCGAATCTTTATACGGGTAATAACTCTAGAAAAGTAAAAATTGAAAAAGGGACAATAGATGCTCTAGTAATTGCCTAATAGTAATGAATAGGGCTCTTGAGCTATGGAGAAATTTAATTAGGACACCCAAACGATTTCACAAAAGACTTAGTAAAATAGAAATTAATTATTTTGTGGACTCTTTCCACAATTTTTTATATACTAATTGATAATTATACTATTTATACTAATTAAAGTAATTCAAAAAGGCTTAGATGTTACTTAATTACATGTATTAAATTAAAGGAGTAGGCCAAACAACAACAGTAAAGAAAAACTGAGGGAAAATTGAGTATAGCGTGCGGCGATACTATTTTTAGAGACAATTAGGTAAAAACTGAATATAGCCGTGCGGCGATACTTTGAGAAGGGTTTAGGGTTTAGGGTTTAGGGAGAATTAGGGAAAAGCCGCTTAACCTTCTTCCTTTTCCTAAACGGCTACACTGTTTTGAAAATGCACAATCATAGTATAGCCATTCGGCTACACTATTTGCATGATTTTCCCACTCCAATTTTATCCACTTTTTTAGTTATAAAATGAAGTGTAAGTGGATAAAATTGGAGTGGGGAAATCACACCCTTAAAGAAATGCCTAACTTTTCCTTCAAAATTATAAAAAGGCCATATGAGCACGAATATGGCAAATCACAAAATTGCAGTCTCACCACACACAGACACGTAGGAAACACATGGCTGCACAAACGAGAGAGAGAGAGAGAGAGAGAAAGAGAGAGTTTTATGCAAAGTGTGAGAGGGTGGGGAGGAGGGATGGTGATGCGATGGGTTTTGGGTGGGCGGAGGAGGCTGCTGCACAGTAAGGGTTTAAAGTTGTTAGAAGGGGCGGCAAGAAATGAGAAGAAAATCTGTAAACATATATTAATTCTATCTCTCTCTCTCTCTCTCTCTCTCTCTCATTGCAAGTGTATATACTCGTAGCAAATGAAAAGCAGAGGCTTCTAGATTACGAAAAATCCATAGTCGCATTACGAAAAATCGGCCTAGGCAGCCTGGGCTGGTCAGGCGGCCCTAGGGTCAGGCAGCGCTAAGCTTGTCTGGCGGCGCTAAGGCGGAGCTAGGCGGATCTAGGCAGGTCTAGGCGGCGCTAGGCGGATCTGGGTGCCAGGGTGGGTCTGGTTATGTTCTTTTGTTCTTTAAGCCCATTATCAAGCATACGAGCATATCTAAAGGAGCCTATTACTCCCAGGTTTCACGTTCTTTTCATTTTGTTGGATTATCTTCTTATGACTAAACATAATTGATCTGCTAGGTGCACTTTCTGCTTTAATTTTTTACTTATGAATTTGTTATGCATACATTGAATTACAAGCTTTGATAATTAAGTTTTGGTTATTAATGAATCTGGAAATTCTGATATGCTTTAATGCAACTTTAGTAAAAGGAATATATAGCATACAGCCAGAAAAACATACAAGGAAAAGTCTTAAACTGTTAGGGCTGTGCATCTAAAATAATGGATTTCAGAAAAACTATCAGGAATAGAAATAAGGAGAATTAAAGCTCTCTAACAGGGTGTATAAATGAATTGGCTTGATTCTAAAGATTGAAGTAGCATATAGCTTTGTTTTTTTGGGTGTTGTAGCAAGAGCGCTTGTTACAGAATTTATTTTCATATGGTAAAGAAAGATAATTTTGTCACTAAAGAAAATAAAATATGAGAGGAGCACCATCAATGGATGAATATTGAATGCATAAAGATTAATCAAGTTCCATTCGGAGTTGGCAGAGGGGAGGAATTGTCATCTTTGTCGTTGGTGTGGTGAGTTGAACATGTCGTTTGGGAGAGAGCCAAGAGAGAGAGGAGAATAAGGCAGGAAGCATGGAGAGGAATGGAATTAGAGGAATTAAGAGTCTCATGATCTCTTCTTCTAGGCGGCTAGGCGGGTTGGCTCATTTTTTGGTGCCGAACTTGGAGGACGAAACAGCCGAAACTGAGGAAAACAAATCAAAGGTTGAGTTGATAAGGCGAAATGGCTATGCCTGCAAGTGCAAGCTTAGTGTTCAAGTTGAATATATTGAAAGCGTATAGCCGCGCAGCTATACTTTTAGAATATTTGAATGTACTAATATTTAAAGAGAGTAGCCAAACGGCTATACACCGCAGCTATACTCATTAACCATAAAATTTTGTCATATCATTTAAGGGTTTAGGGATAAAATACCACTTTAGCCCATTGGGCTACAGTTATTTCTTCAATTATTTTATTTATATAAGCGATGTTGGGGAATGAGAATTTAAGTTCTTTCCGATACATTCCATTCAAATCTGTAAAATGTTGCTACTGGGGTGTGGATGAGGGTGAGGGGGAGCTAGCCATCAGAAGGGAATCTGCACGGTTCAATTCCCCAAGTCTTCTCCACGTAGTCTTGGATTGTTCTGTCGCTGCTAAATATCCCCAACCCGGCTGTGCTAAGGATGCTCATCTGAGTCCACTTATTTGGATCCGCAAATGCTTTATCAACAGCAGCCTGTGACAGATTCAAATCCCATGCACCATAGTAAGTTATACAACACCATACTCCAACTGCATATATATGCTTCGGGTTGGGACTGCCAAGTAAACAGAAATAATTACCTGTGCCTCTAAATAGCTCTCAAAATCAGAACCAAGCAAATAGAAGTCTTTACCACCGTCCACCGTATCACATAGAGATTGAAAATAGTCTTTAAAGCAGAAATAGCCCTCTCAGACCATCATACACATAATAAATATCACAGCAGAATTAGAACCTGAGGAAACAGTTCGCTCAGAACATCACACAATGGTCAAAAACGACACCAAACACATGCCCTATAAAGAATCTGAAAATTCTAGACTGGTCACCCCAATCACTAACTGGCTAAGTGAGTATGATTAGTGACTGTAATTCCGTACCTTATAACATGTGCACATTGCAGTGGTATTTTAGGAGATCCTTCCTCACAATTTGGGAACTTCATGAATCTTTGCCCTAAACAAAAACTGGAGAAAGCAAATTCTAAGAGAATTATCACTGTTATACTACAAAAAAGTATATACTATATACCAATCTAAAATCTTGAGATAGTGAATACACAGATTCCATCTTGCAGAAGTTACAGCAAAAGAAAATTTCAGTTGGTCGACAATACTTGACATCACAATCAGCTAAGCTGAACACAACTACTTGTGATGCCACAAGAAAATACTTAAATGGGACATATTTCTTGAGAAAAAAGTTGCGGCAGAAAAGAGTACAGAAAAAATTAAAAAGAAAGAAAATTGACAACATACCATAAAGAAAACTAATTCCTCATTTGCAAGAGCTGCTTTGAATTCATTCTTTTCCTGTTTCTCTTTGATGAAATGTTGTAACTGCATAAAGAAAATTGGCCTAGGCGATCGTGATTGTACATAATGATGCAGTCCTCAACAATATAGCATATGCATTCATGGTTAGAAAACCTGCTAAATGAGATTATTTAGGGTAATACAAGCATCTGTCATGGTAATTCTCAGTGTTTTACAACTAATAATTTCGGAGGTAGGAAGAGACAATCCGTTACATGTTTAAGTTTTGCAAAGATTTGTGGCTCAACATCTTCAAGATTGAAGTGATATAGTTACACGTGCCTTCAGAGTTCTTGAAAATTAGAAAACGAACCACCAAAATTTGTAAACTATTCTATAAAAGTAAAGAGATATGCAAATATAAACAACAGCAGACTTAATGGCAGAAAACTATAAAGATGTATCATAGGAGTGGCCTCAGTGTCCTCCTAAGAACATTGAAGAAATATTTTCCTTTTCCAACACCTGTTACAGACCAATTAGCAAAGGACTTTTGATACATACCTCATGGTGAGAGCTTTTAAATTCTGCAAAGACTCTCTTGAACTGATGAAAAGCTCGATAGAAATAGGATCTGAAGTTAGGCCCAAGCGTCTTCAGCAGAGGGTCATCAGAAAGGTTGTTTATGAACCGCAAAACGTCAGATTTGTTGAGTTAATGTGAGATTATATTTTGTAAAAAGCAAAATAGGTCAATTGTCGAAAAGACTTGATGCTGTCAGTGCTGACGGGATTTAAATTCCCGCGACAGTTCACAGATGGTCAGAATATTATATTGACTATATATCAACCTATCTGAAGTTCTGAACTACTACTACGAGTGTGGGATATCCAATATTACCTTCAAGAATGTGCATCTTGTGAATTGTCGTTGAACCCTTCAAGAACGCGCGCTAGGCGGGCGCTAGGCGGCTAGGCGGTCGTTAGGCGGCTAGGCGGTCTCTAGGCGGTCGTTAGCAGCAGGCGGTCTCTAGGCGGTCGCTAGGCGGGCAGCTAGGCGAGTTGGGTCTTTTTTCCGGTGCCGAACCCGGAGGACGAAGCAGTGACTGCGAGAGCAAGTTCCGTCCTCTGCGAGTGCAAGCGTCGTGTTCGTCTTGAATATATTTGAGGAGTCGAGCCGCGCGGCTATATCTTTAAAATATTAGAAACTATAGCCGACCGGCTATACTGTTAAATTTTAAATTATTCGGCTATACTGTTAAATTTTAAATTATTCGTATACATTTAAAGAGTATAGCCGCGCGGCTTTACACCTTAAATATACAATTTTGTCATATTATTTTAGGGTTACGGGCTAAAATACAAAAAAACATGAGAAGAAAGCTCCAACTACACATCATATCTCATTGAAAAATCAACAAATTACTATCCAACAACTTCTTAAATTACCATAACAAGAAGATGAACTAGGAATGCACAATGCTGAAGGATGGTGATAGCTCCCTTTAGAAGGTATATGGTAGTTCTTTGTTAATAAGTTATAAGAATATGGAATGCAAAGTTTTTCCCAATATAAAATCATATTCACCTTGATACAGTCATATCGATGGATAATGCCAAGTATATTAAGCAGCTGCCTTTTGTACTCGTGTATTCGCTTTGTGTGCACATCAAACATTGTATCTAAACTAACCTGCAGTTGAAAGTGACAAATTTCAGTGTAATCTATTAGACATACCTTCAAGACAAAAGAGAAAAGATGAACAGGATAGAAGTTCTAAGAACTTGTGACCAAAACTTCACACCACTCATTGCTTCAATGTACTCAGCGAGCCTCATTTTGTTAACCTTCTTAACCTACAACATGAGCATATATACAACAGATTTAAATAATAATAATACAAAAGAAGAGCCAAAAGCTTAGTATATTTTTGGTTCCTAAGCAGATATCAAGCCTAGAGAGTACCATCATCCATTATTGTTGAAGGTCAGGATCTGCTGCAGAACAATCGCAAGCACATGTGATATTACACAAAATGCAGCGAAGGAAGTTAGAACAGCCATTTTCCAAATTAAGCAAACATCTTATAATGAAATCAAGATAGGAACTTATAACAAGCCCTCGTTAGAGTAACAATGTCCAAAAACACAAGATGAACACCACACCACACCACACTCGACACACATAATTGCTCATTAGTGTTGTAAATATAAAAAAACATGAGATATCACTTAGTACAATCAAATAGTTCTTCATTCCTCGTCGCCCAAATCATTGAACGCATCGCGCAAATCATTGAGCATTTCATCCCACGTCTCATCCACATGCAAATGAAATGAGTATCCATCAACAAGAAGAACAAAATTGTCCTTACCACGAAGAAATTCAGGAAATTCAGAACCCTCGCACATAAATTTACTAATACGATACGCAAGCTTTGATATTTCATCGTCGTTCTCATCGAAACTAGAACAATCTCTGGCGTCCAACATCACCAGATCTTTGCATCCGAGCAGCAACGTTACAAGACCATCCCAATTAACTTTTGCACCCTTCAAATTTAAGTACTTGATATTAGGCACCAACTTCACAATTGACAATGCCTCACGTCCATGAACAGAGCCTTTGATTCTTGCAATGTTTTTGTATAATTGCAAGTATTTTCGCCAATAAGCCTCACGTCCGTGTGTTTGCTGTCCAATAAATCTCCTGGTAAACTCAAGGTCACAAGGCCAGGACACCTGTGCAAATTCCACAACAACAAAAATGCTACATTTACATTTACAAGGGAAATTAAACTGGGTATACTTGAGGGTTTTGAAAATTAACTTGTTTTGTTAAACAAGTGAAGAAAACTTACACATTTGCAGCAAATTCAAAGGCTTCTACTGTGCAGCATTTGGGAAGCTTGAGCACAGTAGCGTTTACACTGCTCCGATTGATCACAAACTTTAAAAAAGCGGTGACAGAGCAACGATCCCCATCAATATCATACTCACTCGCAAATCTGTCCATAAGATTTTGAAAATCCGGGCATTCAGACACATCCCAAGGCCAGACTTCGATACATTTGTTGTCTGGGAAAATGAGCAGTTGTCAGCATGAAGGATTGAGGGTCGGCTTGTACCATGACTTACACACAAAAGGAACATCCAAAAGCAGTGACTCCATTCCAACTTTCTCGAACACTTTGACCAAGCAGTCCATTTCTAAGTCCTCCCTTCTTCGTTCGTCCATATGCAATAACGATTTAATATAACTACATCTGTATAAAATAAATTAATTAAACACCAAACTAAAAGAAAAAAATCATAAATTTCAAAAGAATACAAAGAAACCTGGGAAAACAATCATATGGTCATCCTTTTTCCTATATAATAAGAACAAACAAGAGAATTAATTGATGAAGTGTTGGATAATTGTTCATTCAACAAGGACTTTCCGCATTCCAATGCGGTGCATGCTCTGGATGTTCAAAAGGACTTTTCGCATTCCAATGCAGTGCATGCTCTGTAGATTCAAAAGGACTTTCCACATTTCAATGATGTGGATTGGTTTCAGAGGCTGATTAGGGCTAAGCACAGTTTGATTAACTGGACCAAGTGCTTGGAACTGCCTACCAAACTGAAACCGATCACGTCGATGAAGGAAATTATGGGACCAACATCGACCCGCCACTCTCATCTACCAACCACAGTCGGTTCATGACCAAACAAGATGGTTCGATGCAGGTCGGTTCCAGCGAAGAGAGAGTGCGAGAAGAAAAAGAAAGAGATGTTGAAGTACTAATCATGCATTCATTGCAATACTTAATATGTGAAGCAGTAGACGTCCTGAATAATGGGGATAGCATTAAAATGGTGCAGATGCTAGTGAGGGGAATTTATTCCACCTGTCAAGGAAATGCCAATTAAACTCATTTGTTGAAGACCTGATTAAAAGGTAACCACTAAAAACTAGAACCCCGATTAACTAACTATTATTCATGGATTTTGCACACATAAAGCTCTTAATTACCAACTATCGAACACTATAAATATGGCCACATATGCATGTCCTGCATGTTGTGTATTAACCATATGCTACTATTGAATGGAATGGTAATGATATACCAAGGGAATAAACTCATACTTGCATAGGAAAGAGAATAAGTCAACTCTAAATTAGATCATGATAAAGATAATCTTTTTTAAAGTAGTTTAGTCTGCAATGCATAGAACCCTTAATTTATTAAGTAGCCAATCACATATTCGTAGTTCAAAGTTTTCCATACCTTCAACCACCATCTCTTTCCCCTCTCTCTATATAACCTTCAAATATTGGTGAACCTCCATCCAAGAGTAGAAAGACGTCTTCCATTTGATGCTGCACACATGAAGTAACAAGGAGTTGAACATGAGAAACAGAAATATATAAGTTTAGGGGCATCTTCTATAATAAGGTAACAAATCTCTATAATAAAATATTTGACATTATTAATGGAATTGCTCAGGGGCTCATCTATCTTCATCATGTAGGTCTTTTAAGTGTGCAGCATAACCCTGCAGATAGGCCGATCATGCCAGCTGCAGTTGGAATGAAGTCACAGTCCTTTTACACTAATGGAGTCTCGATAAACATATTTCATGTTGGTGTGTTAATCTGGTACTTTTGAAGTCATTTTGAGAAGTTAAATATAATTAAGAGATTCCCAACCCATGCGTTAGCAAATGCATCCTCTAATTTTTTATTTATTTGTTTTCTTTGGAGTTAAGGTGGAGTTCACACTACAGAAACACAGATGCTGATACAAGAACAAATATAAATGCTTAAATTAACTAGATTTTTCACTTGAGGTGGTGTAATATTTCAATTTTTTTTGTTCTGTTCCTATGCACAGGAGGAGGAGGAGACAAATCTTTTTTTTTCCCCTGTTCCTATGCGCAAGAGGGCATGATCAAATGTCAAAATCTATAACAGAAATGCAATATCCAAAGAATGAAAAGCAGTCCAACCAAGAACCATGAATGGATGAATTTTGAATGCATAAAGATTTATCAAGTTTCAAGCAAGAAGAACCAAACAAATCAATCTATTGCTTAACCAAACCAGAAATAAATAGTCAGAATTTGAGATTGGGGTCTAAAAACCGAACCTTGTTATTGGCAAGACCATAGAAACTCCTCGATAAGATAGCTTCATCATTTCCTTCCACTGAAGACAGACACCAAGTCAGCAAATTTTGTATTTTTTTTCTTCTGCACCATGTCGTCAATGCTAAGAGAGAAGATAATAAGGCGGAGTTGGCAGAGGGAGGAATTTTCGTCGTTGTCGTTGGTGTGGTGAGGTGAAGATGTCGTTTGGGAGAGAGCCAAGAGAGAATAGAATAAGGCGAGAAACAGGGAGAGGAATGGAATTAGATGAATTAAGAGTCTCATGATCTCTTCTTCTATGGACCTGATTGTCAGGGTACCAGCTCCGTAGGCACTCCCAACTTGTCGTGCGCCACTCTCATCCGTTGGGTGGTCGGTGAGGCTAAACTGAGCCCCCCCTTTTTTTGTGTGGTTATTTTGTTATTTTCTTTATTCATAATGTCTTGAGCAGATGTGGCAGCGGGGCACATGTGCTTTATTCTCCGTTTGGCCGGCTAGGAGTGGCTGGACCATGAATATGGTTTTTGGTGGAGAGAGGGAGAGGAAGAGCAGTGGTTGACAATCATTTGCCGACTCTTGCCCAGTTCAACTAAAGGAAATTGAAGTCAAGAGGGGCTTGCCACCTGGTGAGTAATAGTGCCCATGCATGCAACTATTGGAGACCGAATGCTTTGATGTTGCATCTGTCTGCTTTAAGTTCTGGAGGATGTAATTTCAGAACACGGAATGCCTATCTAGCTAGTTGAGCCTTCCTTGCCCCCCTTTTCATTTATTTATTGGCCCAGCCTTCATTCTGCTCACTCATTGAGAGAGACACATTTATGGCAACTTAACTTCCAGGTGGGTTTGGCCATGCAACGTGGTATAGATGGCCATGCATAATACCGAGCCGAGCACTTGGAGGAGGTGAGCACCATGCAAGGTGGTGGACGACCATGCAAAGTGATCGGCGCTCATCCACGATGGTCATGTCTGCCATACACCGTGGTGGGATTCGTAGTTCAAGGTGATCCGCGTTCATCCGTGGTGGTCTGGTCGGCCATGCAAGGTGGTGGGCGACCATGCAAAGTGGTCGGCGCTCATCCACGATGGTCGGGTCTGCCATACACCGTGGCGGGCGACCATGCAAGGTGGTCAGCGTTCATCCACGATGGTCAGGTTGGCCATGCAAGGTGGCGGGCGTCCATGCAAGGTGGTCGGCGCTCATCCACGATCATCTAATTTGGTTCATGTATCGACACATAATAACAATATAATATTGTAAGATATTATATTATGACAGCCCATCACAAATACTAAGTTGAGATATTATACCTAGATATTTATGTTTGGATATTTATGCAAATAGATATTGTGCAAACAGATATTTTGTTGAGATGAAGATATCTGGTAATGGGTGATCTCATTCGAGAGGAGAATGGAGTGTGAGGAGGTGGCAGCTCTGGTTTCTGGAGAAACAGAGCATTGTAGGGAGCTGCCTTCTTTTCTTGTTTCATGTTTGTTTCCAAGGATGGGAGATCAGAGTGGGTGAGACTTCGATGGCGGAGTGGATGTCGAAGTGGGTGAGAGCTGCATAACGTTCTTTTTTCTTCATGGCAGGGATGAGGAACCTGGTGGTGTCATGAAGGTCTGCGAAGGCCTTGGTGGTGAACCCAACGAGAGTTCGGAGCACGGTCAGGTTGGAGTCGAAGACCTTGACCCGCTCCAAGCCTTGAGGTTGGGACTTGAGCTGTCGGTGAGTCTGCCTTAGTCCACAGAAGTCAGCGTAAGATGATAAGAGGGAGAGAATGAGGCAAGGAGACACATGGGTGTCTTGGGCAAATTTTGAAGTGTGGAGAACGTGACCTTTTCTGCTTGTCTTGGTTGGCTAAGAGTGCTGGGACCATGAGGATGGTTGTTTTTGGCGGGGATGAGCTTCCAGGTGTTAAGAAAAATGAGAACAGCATGTCTTTCGTGCCGGTTCTCACAGAAGGCGCCAAATGTTGAACCCGTAATCTTGGAATAGCCATAATATCGCAATCATACAAGTAAAAGGAAGAGATTGAGTGGTTCACCCATGAATCCGGGCTACATCCGCTAGTTGTATTTGTATATATGTGTAGAGAGTTGTATTACATTGAGATAGGCTTGAGAGCCTTTACCAAATGGAAGAGGAGAGAGATCTGGAGGAAAGGAGAGAGAGTTGTATTACATCGAGATAGGCTTGAGAGCCTTTACCAAATGGGAGAAGAGAGATGGAGGAAAAGAGAGAGATGGAGAGCACTCTCTTCTCTTCGCTCCTTGTCTTTTTTGGGGTACCCCTTCAGCAAGAGGAGAGAATCCTTTTGTAGGAGAACAACAACTGACTTCTCTCCCTGGGCCTGCCGACGTGGCAGCCCATTAGAGGCCCACCCAAATGAGGTAAAACCGTGTGTCAACAATAAGCGTGTACAATATAAAATCCATAGTCCTACATTTCCCCACTCCGTTATAACCTTTCAGATTTTTTTATTTGGATAATATCTGTCTTAATTCATTACCGTACGGCAAAGCTAATCGGTGTTGCCGAAGACTTTTTCAGAAAGAGGTTGGTGCAAAAAAGAACAAATGTATCAATATCTCGAATTCACAATGCATTGTGTCCACGTTTGCATCATTTGATTATCCTCAATTATTAATGATTTTTTGTAGTCATGTTTCAATATAATTCTTCAAGCTCCTTAGCTTAATTTACAAATACAAGTATATAAAAACTAAAAAGATTCGGTTGACCCTTTATGGTCGAAAGAAACTAAGACATGGAGAATTTTATTTTATTTTTTGAATACCGATAAATGAGTGATTAGAACTTGAAATATCTTCTAAGGACTCGTTTAAGAGTGATTATAGATAGACCAAAATCACTTATGAGAAGAAGCACCTCACATGCATTTTTTCCATAAAATTTTAAGATTAGAAGTGCGTTTTGTTTACTACTTGAAATCTAAGTAGTGCAATCTTCAACTGGATTTAAGCAAATAACTTCCTATATTATATTGATATTTGACTTGTGGATTACCAAAAAAACTTCATTAAGAAATCATATGAATACTCAAACATCGGATACAAAAATCCAAAATTAATTGACCGAGGGGTTTACTTCAATGGCAAGGTCCCTCCTCCTTCCCCCACTGGTCACTCGTTCAAATTCCAGAATAAGTGTCTTCCTTCCCAATGCAATGTATCTATCTATCGCAAATTGTATAAAATAAAATAAAATTTCCAAAATTAATTAGATACTATATTTCAAACTAATCAATAGGTTGACTTATACTTTGATAGGATAAGGACACGATGTCCATGTTTTCAAGAAGGTGACAACTTAACCTTTTTTCCCAGCAACATGTCATGCAGGCCAGGGCAGTGGGGGCTGATCTACATATAATTCATAATAGTATTTGTTTTTATAATTCTAAACAATTTTCTTATACCAAATTGTTTTTTTTTTTTTGGGGGTGTTGAGAATGGCATTTTTGGGGAGATAGTTACGTCCCTACGAATGTGTGTAGGTATCAAATTCTAAAATCGTCCGTCTTCGGGGCTCGTCATCCAATACGTAGGTGGATCTTTGTTGCCATCCTTTTTAGGGTTGCTTTATGTTTGGAATAAGTCGCAAAGAGTCTTTGAGTTTTTTGTGTAGTTTTCATCTCTCCTTTGTGAGAGCTTTTCACCTCTCTTTTGTGAGCCTTTTTCACCTTTACTTTGTGAGAGTTTTATTTGTATTGTTATGACTTGATATTTTTAAACTTTATCTATTTTTGGTTATTTTGAGTTTGCTCTCTTAGTTGGGATGTTTATGCTAGAGTTTCTTCGATCATGCTTGATCGTTAGTGGAGAATACCTAGATTGTCTTAATTTTGATGTTAAATCTCTTTGTTATTGTAATGGCCCTTTGTGGTTAGTTTGTATTGGCCTTTTGTGGCTAGTGGCATAAATATAATCCCAAAATTTCTCAAATATATATATATATATATATATTGTTTAAAGTATTGTTTTTCTCTCATAATAATGTCATAATTAACCACGGTTATATCCACGGACATGTATCAAGTCTTGAGAACACATTTTATTAAAATAGTGAATAAAAATGCTCACTGATTTTAAAACAATAACCATAATATCATCACATTTTAAAACCCTAAACCCTAAACCTGGATTGAATTTTACTTGCCTTTGATTTTTTTTTTTTTTTGAATGAACACTATGATGACGTTGTCCAATCATCATCACTTACGTTGTAAGGTACTGAAACTTTGATAGAGCCCAGGACTAAGTTTTGAATTCATATTATCTGCAGATACATACAAATGCATGGAAGATTCGATCGACCATGGAACAAGTGGTAGCTGTTGTGCCTGCGTAGCTTATCTATTGTTTCAATCCACTTGGCTATTGTTTCATCAATCTAGCTGTCGCCAAACGACACTAGACTACAGTTGATTTGTGTGAGATTCATTTTAGAATTCATACGCGACGAAAATCTATAAATCACGTCAGACGTAGATATATCATATTGGCATGTATATATGTGGCTCTACATATTATAGAGTATGCATATAAAACTAAGGTTATTAATGACAAGTCAATGTCATTAATTAAGTTCGTCCCTACACGAATTGACCAAGAACATGTGCATTTTTCTTTCTTTCTTTTTCCTTTTGCTTTCATGTGTCGGTTTATTAGTCTATTATTTAAACAAATTTTAATTAAACTATCAGGTGGAATAAAGGTCCTAGACATATCAATTTGGAACATTCTTAATACCAAACTCTAGCCTTCTTTCTCTCAAAAAATTCTCCTAGAGTTATTTTCACTTTAAGGGGGGAGAAAACTACTATTCTTCCTCTCCTCTCCCCTCTTCTTCCCTCATTTTAAGAGACAAAAGGTTTTTCATATCTATCTTCGTTTTGTTATGATTTTCATTCAACACTCACAGGCGACTCCAACCATCACACGTTGACAACACATATTGGGTGACGTGGAGTACGTATGGATGTTGGATTTTAACATGTGGGCTAACCTAGCTCTGATACCATGAAGGAAGTTGACGTTCAACATATAAACCAATTGGCAATGTGGGGAGTGAACCAACTCCTTATAAGCCCTTGATAGGTTTCTCAACTTTTCAATGTGGGACTCTTTACCTTTACATTCTCACAGAGGCGCACCAAATTCCACTTCGTTATTGTATTGGCACTTGGCTAGTGGATTTTTGCAGTTGAATTATAAATACAATCATATAATTTCTTTATTAAAAAAATGACGTATCAATTTGGAGGGTTTTTTTTAATAAAAAAACTTCAATCTTCTTACGTGCATAAAGGTCCTAAACGAAAGAAACCCTACCCACTCTCTCCCTCTGTGAATCCTAAAGGAAAACTCCATAGAGGGGGGAGGAGGAAGAAGCGTCATTGTCCCTCCTCCTCCTCCTCCTCTCTTATCGTCTTTTCCTTTTAGGTTAGTGAATAAGTTCACTGGGACGTTTTGAAAAGAAAAAAAAAACTCATTGTAGTGGTTTCTTTTGAGCCATAGTTAGATTGAAGTTCTTCATCACCCTTTTACTCTATGTTCTCAATCAAATCATGCTCCCAAAACCCGCTCCCTAACGTCGCTCATGTTCTATAAATTTGATTATACATCGTCTTTGACGTGAAATTGCTGCAAATCACCCAATTATTCTTTGGATAAAGTTGTTGTTTTCGTTTATTTGTTCGCTCTTATGCGCAGGTAGATTGTTGGAAATCGTATTCATGAGTTATTTTAGGGTTTTGGTTGTGTTGGGTTTATAGGCTTATGGTTAATTGTGGTGATGTTGGCTAGTATTTTAGTGTGGCTTTTGTCCACGTTAATTGTGTTTTTAACATGTTAATTTGTTGCCCTCTTGAGATTGGTATTTTAGATGTCTTGTTGACGTCTTTGATTGCACCGTTAAAATTTATCTAATTAAATTTCTATTTGATAAAAAAAATAATAATAATAATCCTAAACGAAATTTTATCATTGTTGTTAGATTTCTTTTGTATTTCTAGTCCTTTTCCGAATTGTTGCTGTGTAACCTGGTCAATGCCATGTGGTGTTCTATCATTGTTGTACCAAGATATTTTATTTGTTTCCATTTTATGAAAGTGGTGGGTGTGAGTTGTGTTGTGACAATAACATTTTGGCCCTAAAGCATTTAATTAGAATTACGACTGACTGAAACCGCGTATAAACAATCAAATAATGACAAATAGTTTATGATGCGCATACGATACTGATGGTGTAGTATTAATATTTCGTGAACGCGTCTACAGTTATATAAATAATCAGTCACAAAGTTAGAAATTATAAAATTATTCAAACTTATGAATTCTTATCAACGGAGTCTAATATAGTGAAAATTAATCTTGATTTATAGATTAATAGTTTCAGATTCGAACTCTTATTGTACATTTGTAACACGTGTATGAGAAACCCTCTCATATTGTAATTTCGACTATCACTTACATTATATATGTATAATTTTTCCGCTACATATAAATTATTTGTTACTCTTTTTTCGGTTCAGTGCTGCTATTTATATATCTACAAATTGATTGGTCAACCACGTGGTGTTTACTTTTTCGTTGATATTACAAACATGTGTTTACTCAAGGTATCGAGAGTCATGAAATTCAAACTCATTACTTTGAATGAAACAAAATGACAAGAAACTATCTAATTTGGTCTTCTTTGTGACTGTTGATGTATAAAAAGGAATTTACTATGTAATAGTAATTTCCACACGTCTATTGTTTGGAGTACAATATAAATTCAATATTTAATAAAGATGACACTCTCATTAGTTTATAAATAACCAATTAAGCATATATTAAGGGAGTTGTTATTGACACTTTTAGAAAGTCGTCATGCACTCTTTTCTAATGAAAAAAAATAATAAGTGAATGACGAACACACTGTTTTAGAGTGCTAATAACAATTTCCTACATTAATACGTAATATAACGCGCTATGTAGTTATAGAAGCTCGTTTTTGAGAATTCAAGTACTGTAATATGTTCGATTTAGCAAACATTCCTATTTTTATAATCAAGTAACCATCAAACTAGTTAAATATATGTATTTTTTTTTTTCGTTTGTTATGAGTTCATTGTACTTGTTTTGGGAATCAAATAAGGCACAAACCAGCTAAACATGCACTTTCTTATTTTGAGTTTTTTGACCAAGGATTGATTGTCTTCTTGTTAATGAAATGATCTTTTCATTAAAACAAACGCAAAAAATTGAAGATGAAGATAAACAAGGTAAGAACCAACTGCATAAGGACAATCCATGATAATAAAAAAATTTAAAATTTGTAGCGTCCAATTATATATATATTATTTTTAATATGGTGCATGACGTAGGTCCTAAGAGTGAGTGAGAATAATTATATTTTTATAACAAGAATAAAAAACAGAGGAGCTGGAAGACAGTTAAAACTTAAAATGGGGGTGAAATCGAAGGCAGGTGAGGGAGATCAAGGGGCGTGGACAAAGGACGTCATACGACGACGTTTCCAAGGGGAGGATCAAAAGATCCGCGACAGCATATTCCATTGTCATTTCTATGCAGCATGGCCTGCTGCTGCTCCGTACATGTTGACTTTCGTATTTTTAATATGTGAAATTACAAAAGTAAATTTAGGTTTTAGCAAAAAAAAAAATTTCACTTTTGAAAAAAGCCAAAACTTTTTCAAAAAAGACAGAAAAACCTCTCAACTTTCAAATCAAAGATATGAATGTAAATGATTTCTTAGGAAATCCAAAAATAAATAAGGGCAATTTTGTCCATTTTAACTTCTTTTACAAATTTTCTCTCTCCTTTGTGTTTTTCCAAAGTCTCCCCATTTTGCACCTCTACAAAAGCTTCCCATGAGGTCCCTCAGATCAAAATCATCAATGCACATCTTGATGACCATGTCAACATATTATGAGATGTCTTAGTAGGAAAAAATAAATAAAAAATTGTAAGATGTTACATGTAAAAAATAATTATAAGATACTTATTACAGAAGCACAAATTATAAGGTATGATAATAGTAAAATTATATATGAAAAAACTTTTAGAATATCGCATTGTAAAAAAACAGTCCCGATCTCTTGCACACGTGAGTCCAAGAGATTGTGTCACCCACCCTTGGATATTAATCCAATTGTTCAAAAAAGTTTTTTAAAATGAATGCAAGAGTGAATGAACCGTTGAATATACATCAAACGGTAAGTGATTATAAATCTCTTAAACTACTGTAGTCCAAGAGATCAGGATTGTGTAAAAAAATATATAAACATGAAGAAGCGTTGTTATTTTGCCTACAATGCTAAAAGGATAATATTTTAAGATCATAAATATAGAATAAATTGTTTGATTGGCGAATGTCACTCGCTAATAGGACACCTGCCAGTTGCCAACCCTTTGTCCAAACGCTAATTGACACCCCCTTTTTATTGCTCGACAACTTAGTACTTATCCAGTTTTTTAACGCATCGTCCTATTTTGTATCTCATTTCTTCCTATATTTATCAATCTTTGTCAAACTCTCAAATGAATTATATTAATTTTGTGGTAAATAATCAAACTAAATTTTGTTAAAATTTAATGACTCCAACTTACAAAGTTAGACAAAAACAAGGGAAGAAAAATATGCCTTGATATCATATTTATGTTTTATAAGGAGAGGCGATTAGAAGTCCCTATTCATATATGTCGTCTAGTTTATAGGAAGAAAACCTAAGATTAAGGTGATTGTTTTTGACATATTAAGATTTAACACGGAATAAGCAGGTATAATATGGCCATTACTTAACATGAACACTATATGACAAGGCATGCTAACACAAATAATGAAAGGGTCAAATTAGTGTCAAACACAAGTAACCCCAATTTTCACTAAATAAACTAGTATTAGATGAAGAAAATAATATTTTTCACATTTCTTAATCTATATATATAAAGCAAAAGGCAGAGAATGATAAAATATTCAAAATACCAGAAAATGTCATTGGTTAATTCAAATATTAAGAATTGAAATTATTACTTAAATGAGGATAATATGGTAAATTCACATTTTTATATTAAAAAATTTAAAATTTAAAACAAATAAGATAATAGGTCATACTTTTCTAGAACATAACTACCCATATTATCTTTTCTTAATTCTAAAATTAAAAT
This sequence comes from Prunus mume, assembly GCF_029339155.1. Taxonomy (NCBI): domain Eukaryota; kingdom Viridiplantae; phylum Streptophyta; class Magnoliopsida; order Rosales; family Rosaceae; genus Prunus; species Prunus mume. The sequence continues at coordinate 21,071,268 of NC_142702.1, forward strand.
TAAAAAAAAAAACCAATTGGCACATGCGTGACTAGTATGTATTATATAAGTAATTACAAGTTATAAGTTTGATTTTGAAAGGGCTTATAGCTAAAATAATTAACACCAACATTGTATAGGAAATTGATACAATGACCCCAACACAACCCACTAACAAAAGTATAACAAAAATATCAAAGATATTAATTTATTATACTAATTGAAGTAATGGATTTTTATTATTATTATTATGAATAAATAAGATTATGCTCAAATAAAAATTGATGAGGGAGTGTGCTTACTTTTACTTATATTAAACTAGTTTAGAATTAGAATATTAATTATTTTTTTATGGCTTGGTTTTTTAATGTTTTGTATTTTTTTGATTATTCTGAGTTTGTAATTTTAATTGGAATATCTATGTAAGAGTTTTTTCGATTTTAGTTAGTGAAGAGGCATCAAATTATCTTAATTTTGATGTTAAATGATTCCGTTATTGTAATGACTCTTTATAGTTAATTGTATTGATATTTTGTGACTAATAACTTTTTTAATTGAATTATAAATGCAAAACCCATAATATCTCAAAAAACAAAGAAGATGATTTGTTAAAAAAAATATTTATTAAAAAAAAAAAAACTATTCGATAAAGACGAGAATTTTAAACACTGGACCCCAAGCCGCTTCACCTTCAAGGAACCTAGTCAGAGTCAGCAGACAGAGAGAGAGAGAGAGAGAGGTTAGAGCCGAGGCTAGTGAGTATACTTGAGAAAAATGGAGCCCGCCATGGAATTGTTTAAGTAACTTCCCTGAATTTGATAGAAAATATACTGTAAGATAAAGTCAGAGTCTGTTTCTGCTCTACGATCATTCAAGATCAAGACAAGCAATCTCTTTTAGACGACCTAATAATATTTATAGAGACCTCAAGCATCACCTCCTTTGTGGTTTTCCGTTCATCTTTTTGCAAGCCCATCCTTTTCTCTCTGGTCCTTTTTTATTCACTTTATGCAGTGGAAAGTCTTGGAAAGCTGGAAACAGAGTCTGTTAGAGAGAGGGAGAAAGAGATAGCGAGGGAAAGTTGATTTTTTTTTTTCTGGGTGCGAGAGTTTGATGCTAGAGCCTTTTCAATTGGGGAAGATCAGTTTGTTAGATTGGGTGGCGATTTATTTGTTGAATCGGTTGAATTTGAGGTCTAGAGGGAAAAAGCTGGCTTGGGTTGGCTGAGATTTTGATAATTTTCTTTATTGAAGATGTGGGTTTTTAAGAGTTGAATTTGTTTTTCCTTCTAGATTTAATGTCTTGAGAAATCAAGTTGAATTGGGTAGAGTGCGATCTCGATAAATAGTTTTTCTAATTGAAGGGGGGCAAAAGTGAGTTGAATTTGGTAGTGTGAGTTGTAAAGAGAGAGCCTGGTGTGAGAATTTGATGATCAAGTTCTAAAAGAAATTCAGGAAAAACAGGGTTTTAGAGAAGAAATCATGTACTGTTTTGGAGAGAGATAGAGAGAGAGGATTTGATAGCTTGGTATGAGGTTTTGAGGTTTTGTCATGGCTGTAGTGAGTTCTATGCCTGCAATTCAACGTGTAGAGCGGGTAAGGTATCCTGTTATTTCTCCAAACATGGCTTATGGTGGAGAGATTGTGGAAGAGCCTGTGGCACGCATGATTGAAGATATGATATATGTTGCGGTGGCAAAAGATGTCAAAGACAGCAAATCAACTCTGGTATGGGCAGTCCATAACTCAGGAGGGAAGAAAATTTGCTTAGCTCATGTTCACCAGCCTTCACAGAATATTCCCTGCAGCAGTAAGTCTGCAACATATGTGTCTGTGTGTGTAGGAAATTTGCACAGTTCATGTTTGTTTTATGATGTTGTAATATGACTTTTGTAACTGAATTATTGAGTGTTTTGTATTGAAAATGAATTAGAATTACCCTGTGGACAATTTGTTCAACTCCCAGTTACTAACTGGATCATGCTTTGCCTCTATAGGACCATGGTTTTAGGATCTGATAGGCAGTATGAGCCATTCAATAAATTTGAATTCAGACTCAGACTCGTGAACCAGATAATATGTGGACAAACATTGAAGAAAAGTAGAGAAGTTTGTAAATACTTAGAAAACTCAGGAAAATTAGCCAATGAAATATTTTATGAATTTGGCTAGGTATCAAAGTCATTGTATTGTGTATCTGGAAAAGTTTACGATCTTACATTTAAGCTGAGATGTTCATATACCAAAGTTGCCATTCTGCCTTACCATCTCCGAGCTTCCGAATGGATTTAATATTCCACTGTTTCCATGATTTGCAGTAGGGGGGTGGTTCCCAGCTAGCTCACTGAAGGACGAGGAAGTCAGAGCATACCGAGAAATTGAGAGGCAAAACATGAATAAGATCCTGGAGGATTACCTTCGTATATGCCGTCAAATGGGGGTATTGTTCCTTCTTCGGTTTCTTCCTTTCTGTTCCTTTTTTATTTTTTGGGTTTTTGTAAAAACTTTCTTTTACAATACAAAGTAGTTTATCTAAAAATTTTGTGAATAACAAGATAACAGGATTTGAAGTTTTGAAAATTTTTATAAAATTTGCTAAGATTTCTGATATATTTGGCTGATGATTGTTTAATGTAGGTTCGGGCTGAAAAACTACATATTGTAACGGACTGTATTGAGAAGGGAATTGTGGAACTCATCTCTCAGCATGGAATAAGGAAGCTTGTAATGGGAGCAGCAGCAGACAAATACCATTCAAGGTATTACATAAGTATTCTTCTCATATGCCTGTTTATCATTTTTGTTTTTGGTTCTTTGTTCATCCAGCATATATACATGGGTCCTGACTGTGCATGCTGTAGGATACATTGTTAATTCAGTGAAGGCTAATAATCAGTCATGAAGGAGATCGGAAACAGTATTATAGTGGCACTTTGATAATTAATTGACTGAAAAATAAATGAAAAAGTATGGTAAAAAACGTGAGAAGGCACCAGCAATTATACAGAGACCTGTTTTTCATTGAAATGTCTTTCACTAATGCATCAAATAATTGGCTGGTTATTACATTCCAGTTCCCTTCCCAACGGACGTTTTTTTTATAATCTTTTTTGTGGCGTTCCCAATAGAAGAGGTTAGTTTTTATGCAGCTTTTGTCTGCGTGAAGGAGAATATTTAGTTTGTTACAAGTTAGTTATTCTCACTTCGGGGGGTTCATTTTGTGAGTATATTATATGCATCTTTTGCACTGAGGTTGCTTACTCACAGATTAATTTTGCAGGAAAATGATGGACCTCAAGTCGAAGAAAGCCATATACGTGCGCCAACATGCACCTGTTTCCTGTCACATACAATTTATTTGCAAGGGGCACCTTATACACACCAGGTTTTACTTGAACCTTCTTTGCAAATAAAATAGAAAAAGAAAAGAAAAAGGTTTTCTTGAAACTTCTGTTATTTCTTTATATAGGGAAGATATGTAAATGACTCCACAAAGAGAAAACTGTCTAAGCTTCAAAGTGATCATATGGTTTTTAATTGTTTAATAATGCTTTATTGGTGATCTGCTGTACAAACTTGATTTTGATAATCATGCCTACTAATGCATATACCATTAAAAAATAGGGAAGGTAATTCAGATGGAGTTGATACAGATGTTCCATTGCTGCAACCAAGTCCAAACACTGATCCTGAACTATCAACGCACCTCTTTAGATCAAGATCTGCTACACTCGGGCAGAATAATCGAGCAAAACTAACCAATCCAGCTCAAGATTTGTACCGCAGGGTAAGATCGGCAAATATGGAGAAACGTGGAGGGAGCATAAGTGAGGCTACTTCCTCAGATGGTACTGAAGGGCTTTCAACTCCAAGTAGGTTCGAAGCAGGAGGGAGTCCTGATGACTGGGATAGGGTATCAAGGAGGAGTGTTTCAGGATATTCATCATGCTCTTCTGCATTGGGTGATTTAGGTCTGGTTCAGTATGAGAGAACTGAGGGAAGTGAAAATGGGTCAACTGAGTCACATGCACCTTCTCATTTCAAAGAACTTAATTATTCATCCCCTCCCAGTGTATTGGTAAGTGAAAAAATATCATGTGTGCGGTTTGGATAATTATTTCATGAACCTTCTGCATGTTTTACGTTGTGAATTTAGACTTTGAAATTATTAATTAGCACTTCACCTGCCACCTTAGCAGAAATCAACTGAGTCAATTCAGATGCCAAATTATTTGAAAAGGTTTGAATTTAAATCCCTTGATGGTGCAGGATGGAAATATAGATGATAGTCTGTATGATCATCTTGAACAAGCAATGGCAGAGGCTGAAAATGCAAAGCGAGAGGCATTTCAGGAGGGAATCAGGCGTGGGAAAGCTGAAAAGGATGCCATTGACGCCATACGGAGGGTAAAGTTTTTTTCTAGTTGGCATTTCATTTTACCTTCTCCATTTATGGAGATGATATCTTTCATTTTTCCTCTCGTCTTTTCTCCAGTACTTTCCGTACACAGTGTAGATAGTAATTTGTTTATTTACCATCATATTACTTGATCATCTAAGATGAACAAGATCATTTGCATGGAAATTATTAACTTCCTTGTTGTGAATCCTGTTCTTCTACGGTGGTGAATCTTAGAGGTGGGGGTTTGGTAATATGTAATTTGAGATTTTTTTAGTAAACATACTACTATAATATTTGCTCTCACTGAGGCGAAAACTCCATAAACAAAAAATTGGGAATCACTCCATTTACAGGCTAAAGCATCAGAGCTCTTATATAATGAGGAGTTGAGACAAAGGAAAGAAATTGAAGAAGCACTAGCAAGAGAGAGAGAAGAACTCAAAAAGATGAAGAAGCAACGAGATGAAGTCATGGAAGAATTAAGGGCTGCCCTAGATCAGAAGTCACTACTTGAGAGCCAAATTGTCGAGTCTGATCAGATGGCCGTGAGGTTGGAGCAGAAGATAATCTCAGCTGTGGAACTTTTACAAAATTACAAAAAAGAACGGGATGAGTTGCATGTGGAGCGTGACAATGCGCTTAGAGAAGCTGAGGAGCTGAGGAGAAAACAAGGAGAGGCCTCAAGCTCACACTTGCCTCAGTTCTTCACTGAGTTCTCATTTACGGAGATTGAGGAAGCAACTCGAAACTTTGATCCATCACTGAAGATTGGAGAAGGGGGATATGGGAGCATTTTTAAAGGCTCATTACGTCACACCCAGGTGGCTATAAAGTTGCTACACGCTCACAGCATGCAAGGTCCTTCTGAGTTCCAGCAAGAGGTAGGATAACCTAATCATCGTTTACACTAACAATCCGTTGATTCATAGAAGCATTGAGCTTACAGAATTAATTTATTATGAGGGAGGTACATAGAACTAAAAACTAAAAACAATTTCGAATAGCTTCTAGTTTTTATTTCAAAAGTCAAATAAACTCTTATTATGCTTTTATTATGTTCGTACATGACACTTTACCAGCCTTTAAGTTCTGTGTTGGCATTGAGAAACTAAAAAGTGAGTATAAAGAAAGTTTTCTATGTGAAACCTTTTAAATTTTCCTGCCTTGCAGAAGCTGAAGTTGCATTGTTTGCAATATTTTTAACTTAACCATTTTATTTGCAAACTAAAAAATTTGGGAAAAAAAAGCTGTTCCAGAAGAAATTTAATTCACATGTTTGTCATTTATCAAATTAGTTTTTGCATCTCAGGTGGATGTATTGAGTAAGTTGAGGCACTCCAATCTTGTCACACTCATTGGTGCCTGTCCCGAATCTTGGACTCTCATTTATGAGTATCTTCCAAATGGAAGCCTTGAAGATCGACTCAGCTGCAAGGAAAATACTCCTCCATTGTCATGGCAAACTCGAATACGCATTGCCACAGAGTTGTGCTCTGTCCTTATCTTTCTCCATGCCAGTAAACCTCATGGCATAGTACATGGTGATTTGAAACCTGCGAATATTCTCCTTGATGATAACTTTGTTAGCAAACTTAGTGACTTTGGAATCAGTCGGCTATTGTCTCGTGGGGAGGGTTCAAGCAACAATACAACACTCTATTGCAGAACTGACCCAAAGGGAACTTTTGCATACATAGATCCTGAGTTCCTCTCATCAGGAGAGCTTACACCAAAGTCAGATGTTTATTCATTTGGGATTATACTACTACGACTGCTGACTGGGAGACCAGCTTTGGGGATAATGAAGGAAGTGCAATATGCATTAGATTCGGGAAAGTTGGAAACGCTATTGGATCCTTTGGCTGGAGACTGGCCATTTGTTCAGGCTGAACAGTTAGCTCGCTTGGCAATGAGGTGTTGTGAGATGAGCCGGAAGTGCAGGGCAGACCTTGTATCGGATGTCTGGAGGGTACTTGAACCTATGAGGGCTTCATGTGGATGCTCATCGTCATTCCGTCTGGGTACTGAAGAGCATTTCCAACCTCCTTCCTATTTTATTTGTCCCATTTTCCAGGTAAATTTTGTTCCTCATTTATTGTATATCTTGAATTGACATTTCCATGGTCACCACATTCTCCATTGACGGATACTTGATGTGTACTGGTTTTTCTGTGTCGCAAGCACTCGCACTTTATCGATCTAATATAGCTTCATATATGTTTTTGTTCATATGAAGATTTTCTTTATGCCAAGGTCTGCTTTACTCATTTTTTTTTTTGGTCGAATGCTTTACCCAATTGAAAGTGCCTTAAAATAAAAGTTCCTCTTATTTTCAAACTTGCAGGAAGTCATGCAAGATCCGCATGTTGCGGCAGACGGATTTACTTATGAAGCAGAAGCTTTGAGAGGATGGCTGGACAGTGGTCATGATACTTCACCCATGACAAATCTTAATCTTGAACACAAGAATCTTGTTCCCAACCATGCTCTTCGTTCTGCAATTCAGGAGTGGCTGCAAAAGCATTGATATCTTTGTCCAATTGTTTGGATATTTTTGTTCCACATAGCTATGTATAACTACATACATATATTTTCACACCCATGTATAATGTACCAAATTAGATTTCTTCTGTTTCTGATATGTTGGTTTCTTCCTTGGACCTTAGAGTGTGTGGCCATTCAGACAAACTACGTGTTTACATGCCATATTAATGTACAGAAGACTTCCCTTATTCGCTCCAACTTGTTTTTCATGCTTCTTTGAATGGTTTACCCGTGCTTGATAAAGTATGCTTGACTTTAATTAATTGATGATGAAATATACTGCAAGATGATGATGATCTTTCGATGATTGATTCTTGAATTACATGATGAAACCTTGGAAATATCACGAATCCCTCTCTACTTTAAAACATTGGTAGGAATGATAAATATGAAGAGCTTTTCTAGG